>NW_026600418.1:32500-60000 GCF_029448725.1 Salvelinus fontinalis | reverse complement strand
GGACTGGACTGGTGGGGAGGGACTGGTGGGGAGGGACTGGTGGGGAGGGACTGGACTGGTGGGGAGGGACTGGACTGGTGGGGAGGGACTGGACTGGTGGGGAGGGACTGGTGGGGAGGGTCTGGACTGGTGGAGAGGGACTGGTGGGGAGGGACTGGACTGGTGGAGAGGGACTGGACTGGTGGAGAGGGACTGGACTGGTGGGGAGGGACTGGTGGGGAGGGAGGGACTGGTGGAGAGGGACTGGTGGGGAGGGACTGGTGGAGAGGGACTGGTGGAGAGGGACTGGACTGGTGGGGAGGGACTGGTGGGGAGGGACTGGACTGGTGGAGAGGGACTGGTAGGGAGGGACTGGTGGGGAGAGACTGGTGGGGAGGGACTGGTGGAGAGGGACTGGTGGGGAGGGACTGGACTGGTGGGGAGGGACTGGACTGGTGGAGAGGGACTGGACTGGTGGGGAGGGACTGGACTGGTGGAGAGGGACTGGACTGGTGGGGAGGGACTGGTGGGGAGGGACTGGACTGGTGGAGAGGGACTGGACTGGTGGGGAGGGACTGGTGGGGAGGGACTGGACTGGTGGAGAGGGACTGGTGGGGAGGGACTGGACTGGTGGGGAGGGACTGGACTGGTGGGGAGGGACTGGACTGGTGGAGAGGGACTGGTGGGGAGGGACTGGACTGGTGGGGAGGGACTGGACTGGTGGGGAGGGACTGGACTGGTGGGGAGGGACTGGAATGGTGGAGAGGGACTGGACTGGTGGGGAGGGACTGGTGGGGAGGGACTGGACTGGTGGGGAGGGACTGGTGGGGAGGGACTGGACTGGTGGGGAGGGACTGGTGGAGAGGGACTGGACTGGTGGGAGGGACTAGACTGGTGGGGAGGGACTGGACTGGTGGGGAGGGACTGGACTGGTGGAGAGGGACTGGTAGGGAGGGACTGGTGGGGAGGGACTGGTGGGGAGGGGCTGGTGGAGAGGGACTGGTGGGGAGGGACTGGTGGGGAGGGACTGGAGGGGAGGGACTGGTGGGGAGGGACTGGTGGTGAGGGACTGGACTGGTGGGGAGGGACTGGACTGGTGGGGAGGGTCTGGACTGGTGGGGAGGGACTAGACTGGTGGGGAGGGACTGGACTGGTGGGGAGGGACTGGACTGGTGGGGAGGGACTGGACTGGTGGGGAGGGACTGGTGGGGAGGGGCTGGTGGAGAGGGACTGGTGGGGAGGGACTGGTGGGGAGGGACTGGAGGGGAGGGACTGGTGGGGAGGGACTGGTGGTGAGGGACTGGACTGGTGGGGAGGGACTGGACTGGTGGGGAGGGTCTGGACTGGTGGGGAGGGACTAGACTGGTGGGGAGGGACTGGACTGGTGGGGAGGGACTGGACTGGTGGGGAGGGACTGGACTGGTGGGGAGGGACTGGTGGGGAGGGACTGGACTGGTGGAGAGGGACTGGTGGGGAGGGACTGGTGGGGAGGGACTGGTGGAGAGGGACTGGTGGAGAGGGACTGGTGGGGAGGGACTGGACTGGTGGAGAGGGACTGGTGGGGAGGGACTGGACTGGTGGAGAGGGACTGGTGGGGAGGGACTGGACTGGTGGGGAGGGACTGGACTGGTGGAGAGGGACTGGACTGGTGGGGAGGGACTGGACTGGTGGAGAGGTACTGGACTGGTGGGGAGGGACTGGACTGGTGGGGAGGGAGGGACTGGTGGAGAGGGACTGGTGGGGAGGGACTGGTGGAGAGGGACTGGTGGGGAGGGACTGGACTGGTGGGGAGGGACTGGTGGGGAGGGACTGGACTGGTGGAGAGGGACTGGTAGGGAGGGACTGGTGGGGAGAGACTGGTGGGGAGGGACTGGTGGAGAGGGACTGGTGGGGAGGGACTGGACTGGTGGAGAGGGACTGGACTGGTGGGGAGGGACTGGACTGGTGGAGAGGGACTGGACTGGTGGGGAGGGACTGGTGGGGAGGGACTGGACTGGTGGAGAGGGACTGGACTGGTGGGGAAGGACTGGTGGGGAGGGACTGGACTGGTGGAGAGGGACTGGTGGGGAGGGACTGGACTGGTGGGGAGGGACTGGTGGAGAGGGACTGGACTGGTGGGAGGGACTAGACTGGTGGGGAGGGACTGGACTGGTGGGGAGGGACTGGACTGGTGGAGAGGGACTGGTAGGGAGGGACTGGTGGGGAGGGACTGGTGGGGAGGGACTGGTGGAGAGGGACTGGTGGGGAGGGACTGGTGGGGAGGGACTGGTGGGGAGGGACTGGTGGGGAGGGACTGGTGGTGAGGGACTGGACTGGTGGGGAGGGACTGGACTGCTGGGGAGGGTCTGGAATGGTGGGGAGGGACTAGACTGGTGGGGAGGGACTGGACTGGGCGGGAGGGACTGGACTGGTGGGGAGGGACTGGTGGGGAGGGACTGGTGGAGAGGGACTGGTGGGGAGGGACTGGACTGGTGGGGAGGGACTGGTGGGGAGGGACAGTTGGGGAGGGACTGGACTGGTGGGGAGGGACTGGTGGGGAGGGACTGGACTGGTGGGGAGGGACTGGTGGAGAGGGACTGGTGGGGAGGGACTGGACTGGTGGGGAGGGACTGGTGGGGAGGGACAGTTGGGGAGGGACTGGACTGGTGGGGAGGGACTGGTGGGGAGGGACTGGAGGGGAGGGACTGGTGGGGAGGGACTGGACTGGTGGGGAGGGACTGGTGGGTAGGGACTGGTGGAGAGGGACTGGTTGGGAGGGACTGGACTGGTGGGGAGGGACTGGACTGGTGGGGAGGGACTGGTGGGGAGGGACTGGTGGGGAGGGACTGGTGGGGAGGGACTGGACTGGTGGGGAGGGACTGGTGGGGAGGTACTGGTGGGTCTGGACTGGTGGGGAGGGACTGGTGGGTCTGGACTGGTGTGGAGGGACTGGTGGGGAGGGACTGGTGGAGAGGGAATGGACTGGTGGGGAGGGACTGGTGGGGAGGGACTGGAGGGGAGGGACTGGTGGGGAGGGACTGGTGGGGAGGGTCTGGTGGGGAGGGACTGGTGGGGAGGGACTGGTGGGGAGGGACTGGTGGGGAGGGTCTGGTGGGGAGGGACTGGTGGGGAGGGACTGGTGGGGAGGGTCTGGTGGGGAGGGACTGGTGGGGAGGGACTGGACTTGTGGGGAGGGACTGGTGGGGAGGGTCTGGTGGGGAGGGACTGGTGGGGAGGGACTGGTGGGGAGGGTCTGGTGGGGAGGGACTGGTGGGGAGGGACTGGACTTGTGGGGAGGGACTGGTGGGGAGGGTCTGGTGGGGAGGGACTGGTGGGGAGGGACTGGTGGGTCTGGACTGGTGGGTCTGGACTGGTGGGTCTGGACTGGTGGGTCTGGACTGGTGGGAAGGGACTGGTGGGAAGGGACTGGTTGGTCTGGACTGGTGGGGAGGGACTGGTGGGGAGGGACTGTTGGGGAGGGACTGGTGATGTGGGTCTGGACTGGTGGGAAGGGACTGGTGGGTCTGGACTGGTGGGGAGGGACTGGACAGTTCAACTCTAAAATTCCTTAGTTGTTTCAAACAATTGTTTTATTATTAAAACAGAAGCTGTGAATTTTAAAAAACCCCACAGAATTAATTTAATTCTAACCAGAGAACTGTTTGGTGATTCAAGCAAGACAGATCATCGAAATGTCTCATGTTTCAAAACTCTTTAAAGCACATTTTCAGTCGACCCCCGAGTACATCGTTGACACTGTTTATGACACGCGTTTTATGATATGGAAAAAGGAAAGTTAACAGTCGGACTTGGATACAGTAGGTCACCGCCCAGAATCCTTTGCAAGGGTTAAATCTGCATGAAGATAGTTGATTGGCTCTCACCCTAAAACAAGACGGCCCTCTCTAGACCCTATTGGCTGGTGTATCTGGACTTTAAGCAGTAGCCTGGTTGTGAGTACCGTATCAACCTATTAGCTGTCATTATTAGATTACACACACACACACACACACACACACACACACACACACACACACACACACACACACACACACACACACACACACACACACACACACACACACACACACACACACACACACACACACACACACACACACACACACACACACACACACACACACACACACACACACACACACACACACACACACACACAGCAAAATGAAGGCTGTAGAAGCACAAACATTCCATAGAACAATACAAACGAAGAATCTAGAATCACAAACATTCCATAGAACAATACAAACAAAGAATCTAGAATCACAAACATTCCATAGAACAATACAAACAAAGAATCTAGAATCACAAACATTGCATAGAACAATACAAAGAATCTAGAATCACAAACATTGCATAGAACAATACAAAGAATCTAGAATCACAAACATTCCATAGAACAATTCCCCCCCCCCAAAAAAAACATCAGATAATTTTTTTGATTTTATTGAATATATATATTTTTTCTGTAAAATACTGTGGCACATGTAAAGCAGTTGTATTGCATACTATTCTAGAGATATATTATACAAAAGCACACACACTGGACCAACTCTCTGTTAAACTGCTAATAAATAGTACATTGTTCTACAGTTTGTTTAAATCATAGTAACAGATCATGCAGGAAGGTACTCCTTCAGTCAGTCCAGAGAGACACAGAGATCATCATCAGCATCCTAGAAATACAACCGTAGAAATAGAATCTATAGAACAGACCTCCCCATTCCAGTCAATGATGTCATAATGGGTGGACTGGCAGCCATTAACGGTGTGTGTAAAATCATGGAGTCTACCAGTCAAATTGCCACACGGTTTAGAGGTTCTAGTCTACGACTAAAACACATAGATCTGCTCTCTCTCTCTCTCTCTCTATGCTGGTTTACAATACTCAACACATAGATCTGCTCTCTCTCTCTCTCTCTCTATGCTGGTTTACAATACTCAACACATAGATCTGCTCTCTCTCTCTCTCTCTCTCTCTCTCTATGCTGGTTTACAATACTCAACACATAGATCTGCTCTCTCTCTCTCACTCTCTATGCTGGTTTACAATACTCAACACATAGATCTGCTCTCTCTCTCTCTCTCGCTATGCTGGTTTACAATACTCAACACATAGATCTGCTCTCTCTCTCTCTCTCTATGCTGGTTTACAATACTCAACACATAGATCTGCTCTCTCTCTCTCTCTCTCTCTCTATGCTGGTTTACAATACTCAACACATAGATCTGCTCTCTCTCTCTCTCTCTCTATGCTGGTTTACAATACTCAACACATAGATCTGCTCTCTCTCTCTCTCTCTCTCTATGCTGGTTTACAATACTCAACACATAGATCTGCTCTCTCTCTCTCTCTCTCTATGCTGGTTTACAATACTCAACACATAGATCTGCTCTCTCTCTCTCTCTCTCTCTCTCTATGCTGGTTTACAATACTCAACACATAGATCTGCTCTCTCTCTCTCTCTCTCTCTCTATGCTGGTTTACAATACTCAACACATCGTTTCACAGGACATACTGTAAATTAACATTTGAAACAGATGTATATTTATATAGCTTGATATATAGATATTGGTTGTTGTTGAAGACATTTAACGCTATCGTTAAAAAACATCGAAGCCCTGCTCTATTTCTACACAGCACATTTTGGCAGAAACACAAGGACATATACGCCCTATACTACTGCCCATTATTAAACCTCATGTCCTTCTATAACTGCCCATTATTAAACCTCCTGTCCTCTATAACCTCCTGTCCTCTATAACTGCCCATTATTAAACCTCCTGTCCTCTATAACTGCCCATTATTAAACCTCCTGTCCTCTATAACTGCCCATTATTAAACCTCCTGTCCTCTATAACTGCCCATTATTAAACCTCCTGTCCTCTATAACTGCCCATTATTAAACCTCCTGTCCTCTATACTACTGCCCATTATTAAACCTCCTGTCCTCTATAACTGCCCATTATTAAACCTCTTGTCCTCTATAACTGCCCATTATTAAACCTCCTGTCCTCTATAACTGCCCATTATTAAACCTCCTGTCCTCTATAACCTCCTGTCCTCTATAACTGCCCATTATTAAACCTCCTGTCCTCTATACTACTGCCCATTATTAAACCTCCTGTCCTCTATAACCTCCTGTCCTCTATAACTGCCCATTATTAAACCTCCTGTCCTCTATAACCTCCTGTCCTCTATAACTGCCCATTATTAAACCTCCTGTCCTCTATAACTGCCCATTATTAAACCTCCTGTCCTCTATAACTGCCCATTATTAAACCTCCTGTCCTCTATAACTGCCCATTATTAAACCTCCTGTCCTCTATAACTGCCCATTATTAAACCTCCTGTCCTCTATAACCTCCTGTCCTCTATAACTGCCCATTATTAAACCTCCTGTCCTCTATACTACTGCCCATTATTAAACCTCCTGTCCTCTATAACCTCCTGTCCTCTATAACTGCCCATTATTAAACCTCCTGTCCTCTATAACCTCCTGTCCTCTATAACTGCCCATTATTAAACCTCCTGTCCTCTATAACTGCCCATTATTAAACCTCCTGTCCTCTATAACTGCCCATTATTAAACCTCCTGTCCTCTATAACTGCCCATTATTAAACCTCCTGTCCTCTATAACTGCCCATTATTAAACCTACTGTCCTCTATAACTGCCCATTGTTAAACCTCCTGTCCTCTATAACTGCCCATTATTAAACCTCCTGTCCTCTATACTACTGCCCATTATTAAACCTCCTGTCCTCTATAACCTCCTGTCCTCTATAACTGCCCATTATTAAACCTACTGTCCTCTATAACTGCCCATTATTAAACCTCCTGTCCTCTATAACTGCCCATTATTAAACCTCCTGTCCCCTATAACTGCCCATTATTAAACCTCCTGTCCTCTATAACTGCCCATTATTAAACCTACTGTCCTCTATAACTGCCCATTATTAAACCTCATGTCCTCTATAGCTGCCCATTATTAAACCTCCTGTCCTCTATAACTGCCCATTATTAAACCTCCTGTCCTCTATAACTGCCCATTATTAAACCTCCTGTCCTCTATAACTGCCCATTATTAAACCTCCTGTCCTCTTTAACCTCCTGTCCTCTATAACTGCCCATTATTAAACCTCCTGTCCTCTATAACTGCCCATTATTAAACCTCCTGTCCTCTTTAACCTCCTGTTCTCTATAACTGCCCATTATTAAACCTCCTGTCCTCTATAACCTCCTGTCCTCTATAACTGCCCATTATTAAACCTCCTGTCCTCTATAACTGCTCATTATTAAACCTCCTGTCCTCTATAACTGCCCATTATTAAACCTCCTGTCCTCTATACTACTGCCCATTATTAAACCTCCTGTCCTCTATAACTGCCCATTATTAAACCTCCTGTCCTCTATAACCTCCTGTCCTCTATAACTGCCCATTATTAAACCTCCTGTCCTCTATAACTGCCCATTATTAAACCTCCTGTCCTCTATAACTGCCCATTATTAAACCTCCTGTCCTCTATAACTGCCCATTATTAAACCTCCTGTCCTCTATAACTGCCCATTATTAAACCTACTGTCCTCTATAACTGCCCATTGTTAAACCTCCTGTCCTCTATAACTGCCCATTATTAAACCTCCTGTCCTCTATACTACTGCCCATTATTAAACCTCCTGTCCTCTATAACCTCCTGTCCTCTATAACTGCCCATTATTAAACCTACTGTCCTCTATAACTGCCCATTATTAAACCTCCTGTCCTCTATAACTGCCCATTATTAAACCTCCTGTCCCCTATAACTGCCCATTATTAAACCTCCTGTCCTCTATAACTGCCCATTATTAAACCTACTGTCCTCTATAACTGCCCATTATTAAACCTCATGTCCTCTATAGCTGCCCATTATTAAACCTCCTGTCCTCTATAACTGCCCATTATTAAACCTCCTGTCCTCTATAACTGCCCATTATTAAACCTCCTGTCCTCTATAACTGCCCATTATTAAACCTCCTGTCCTCTTTAACCTCCTGTCCTCTATAACTGCCCATTATTAAACCTCCTGTCCTCTATAACTGCCCATTATTAAACCTCCTGTCCTCTTTAACCTCCTGTTCTCTATAACTGCCCATTATTAAACCTCCTGTCCTCTATAACCTCCTGTCCTCTATAACTGCCCATTATTAAACCTCCTGTCCTCTATAACTGCTCATTATTAAACCTCCTGTCCTCTATAACTGCCCATTATTAAACCTCCTGTCCTCTATACTACTGCCCATTATTAAACCTCCTGTCCTCTATAACTGCCCATTATTAAACCTCCTGTCCTCTATAACTGCCCATTATTAAACCTCCTGTCCTCTATAACCTCCTGTCCTCTATAACTGCCCATTATTAAACCTCCTGTCCTCTATACTACTGCCCATTATTAAACCTCCTGTCCTCTATAACCTCCTGTCCTCTATAACTGCCCATTATTAAACCTACTGTCCTCTATAACTGCCCATTATTAAACCTCCTGTCCTCTATAACTGCCCATTATTAAACCTCCTGTCCTCTATACTACTGCCCATTATTAAACCTCCTGTCCTCTATAACCTCCTGTCCTCTATAACTGCCCATTATTAAACCTACTGTCCTCTATAACTGCCCATTATTAAACCTCCTGTCCTCTATAACTGCCCATTATTAAACCTCCTGTCCCCTATAACTGCCCATTATTAAACCTCCTGTCCTCTATAACTGCCCATTATTAAACCTACTGTCCTCTATAACTGCCCATTATTAAACCTCCTGTCCTCTATAACCTCCTGTCCTCTATAACTGCCCATTATTAAACCTCCTGTCCTCTATACTACTGCCCATTATTAAACCTCCTGTCCTCTATAACCTCCTGTCCTCTATAACTGCCCATTATTAAACCTACTGTCCTCTATAACTGCCCATTATTAAACCTCCTGTCCTCTATAACTGCCCATTATTAAACCTCCTGTCCTCTATACTACTGCCCATTATTAAACCTCCTGTCCTCTATAACCTCCTGTCCTCTATAACTGCCCATTATTAAACCTCCTGTCCTCTATAACTGCCCATTATTAAACCTCATGTCCTCTATAACTGCCCATTATTAAACCTCCTGTCCTCTATAACTGCCCATTATTAAACCTCCTGTCCTCTATAACTGCCCATTATTAAACCTCCTGTCCTCTATAACTGCCCATTATTAAACCTCCTGTCCTCTATAACTGCCCATTATTAAACCTCCTGTCCTCTTTAACCTCCTGTCCTCTATAACTGCCCATTATTAAACCTCCTGTCCTCTATAACTGCCCATTATTAAACCTCCTGTCCTCTTTAACCTCCTGTTCTCTATAACTGCCCATTATTAAACCTCCTGTCCTCTATAACCTCCTGTCCTCTATAACTGCCCATTATTAAACCTCCTGTCCTCTATAACTGCCCATTATTAAACCTCCTGTCCTCTATAACCTCCTGTCCTCTATAACTGCCCATTATTAAACCTCCTGTCCTCTATAACTGCCCATTATTAAACCTCCTGTCCTCTATAACTGCCCATTATTAAACCTCCTGTCCTCTATAACTGCCCATTATTAAACCACCTGTCCTCTATAACTGCCCATTATTAAACCTCCTGTCCTCTATAACTGCCCATTATTAAACCTCCTGTCCTCTATAACTGCCCATTATTAAACCACCTGTCCTCTATAACTGCCCATTATTAAACCTCCTGTCCTCTATAACTGCCCATTATTAAACCTCCTGTCCTCTATAACTGCCCATTATTAAACCTCCTGTCCTCTATAACTGCCCATTATTAAACCACCTGTCCTCTATAACTGCCCATTATTAAACCTCCTGTCCTCTATAACTGCCCATTATTAAACCTCCTGTCCTCTATAACTGCCCATTATTAAACCTCCTGTCCTCTATAACTGCCCATTATTAAACCACCTGTCCTCTATAACTGCCCATTATTAAACCTCCTGTCCTCTATAACTGCCCATTATTAAACCTCCTGTCCTCTATAACTGCCCATTATTAAACCTCCTGTCCTCTATAACCTCCTGTCCTCTATAACTGCCCATTATTAAACCTCCTGTCCTCTATAACTGCCCATTATTAAACCTCCTGTCCTCTATAACTGCCCATTATTAAACCTCCTGTCCTCTATAACTGCCCATTATTAAACCTCCTGTCCTCTATAACTGCCCATTATTAAACCACCTGTCCTCTATAACTGCCCATTATTAAACCTCCTGTCCTCTATAACTGCCCATTATTAAACCTCCTGTCCTCTATAACTGCCAATTATTAAACCTCCTGTCCTCTATAACTGCCCATTATTAAACCTCCTGTCCTCTATAACTGCCAATTATTAAACCTCCTGTCCTCTATAACTGCCCATTATTAAACCTCCTGTCCTCTATAACTGCCCATTATTAAACCTCCTGTCCTCTATACTACTGCCCATTATTAAACCTCCTGTCCTCTATAACTGCCCATTATTAAACCTCTTGTCCTCTATAACTGCCCATTATTAAACCTCCTGTCCTCTATAACTGCCCATTATTAAACCTCCTGTCCTCTATAACCTCCTGTCCTCTATAACTGCCCATTATTAAACCTCCTGTCCTCTATACTACTGCCCATTATTAAACCTCCTGTCCTCTATAACCTCCTGTCCTCTATAACTGCCCATTATTAAACCTCCTGTCCTCTATAACCTCCTGTCCTCTATAACTGCCCATTATTAAACCTCCTGTCCTCTATAACTGCCCATTATTAAACCTCCTGTCCTCTATAACTGCCCATTATTAAACCTCCTGTCCTCTATAACTGCCCATTATTAAACCTCCTGTCCTCTATAACTGCCCATTATTAAACCTCCTGTCCTCTATAACCTCCTGTCCTCTATAACTGCCCATTATTAAACCTCCTGTCCTCTATACTACTGCCCATTATTAAACCTCCTGTCCTCTATAACCTCCTGTCCTCTATAACTGCCCATTATTAAACCTCCTGTCCTCTATAACCTCCTGTCCTCTATAACTGCCCATTATTAAACCTCCTGTCCTCTATAACTGCCCATTATTAAACCTCCTGTCCTCTATAACTGCCCATTATTAAACCTCCTGTCCTCTATAACTGCCCATTATTAAACCTCCTGTCCTCTATAACTGCCCATTATTAAACCTACTGTCCTCTATAACTGCCCATTGTTAAACCTCCTGTCCTCTATAACTGCCCATTATTAAACCTCCTGTCCTCTATACTACTGCCCATTATTAAACCTCCTGTCCTCTATAACCTCCTGTCCTCTATAACTGCCCATTATTAAACCTACTGTCCTCTATAACTGCCCATTATTAAACCTCCTGTCCTCTATAACTGCCCATTATTAAACCTCCTGTCCCCTATAACTGCCCATTATTAAACCTCCTGTCCTCTATAACTGCCCATTATTAAACCTGCTGTCCTCTATAACTGCCCATTATTAAACCTCATGTCCTCTATAACTGCCCATTATTAAACCTCCTGTCCTCTATAACTGCCCATTATTAAACCTCCTGTCCTCTATAACTGCCCATTATTAAACCTCCTGTCCTCTATAACTGCCCATTATTAAACCTCCTGTCCTCTTTAACCTCCTGTCCTCTATAACTGCCCATTATTAAACCTCCTGTCCTCTATAACTGCCATTATTAAACCTCCTGTCCTCTTTAACCTCCTGTTCTCTATAACTGCCCATTATTAAACCTCCTGTCCTCTATAACCTCCTGTCCTCTATAACTGCCCATTATTAAACCTCCTGTCCTCTATAACTGCCCATTATTAAACCTCCTGTCCTCTATAACTGCCCATTATTAAACCTCCTGTCCTCTATACTACTGCCCATTATTAAACCTCCTGTCCTCTATAACTGCCCATTATTAAACCTCCTGTCCTCTATAACTGCCCATTATTAAACCTCCTGTCCTCTATAACCTCCTGTCCTCTATAACTGCCCATTATTAAACCTCCTGTCCTCTATACTACTGCCCATTATTAAACCTCCTGTCCTCTATAACCTCCTGTCCTCTATAACTGCCCATTATTAAACCTACTGTCCTCTATAACTGCCCATTATTAAACCTCCTGTCCTCTATAACTGCCCATTATTAAACCTCCTGTCCTCTATACTACTGCCCATTATTAAACCTCCTGTCCTCTATAACCTCCTGTCCTCTATAACTGCCCATTATTAAACCTACTGTCCTCTATAACTGCCCATTATTAAACCTCCTGTCCTCTATAACTGCCCATTATTAAACCTCCTGTCCCCTATAACTGCCCATTATTAAACCTCCTGTCCTCTATAACTGCCCATTATTAAACCTACTGTCCTCTATAACTGCCCATTATTAAACCTCCTGTCCTCTATAACCTCCTGTCCTCTATAACTGCCCATTATTAAACCTCCTGTCCTCTATACTACTGCCCATTATTAAACCTCCTGTCCTCTATAACCTCCTGTCCTCTATAACTGCCCATTATTAAACCTACTGTCCTCTATAACTGCCCATTATTAAACCTCCTGTCCTCTATAACTGCCCATTATTAAACCTCCTGTCCTCTATACTACTGCCCATTATTAAACCTCCTGTCCTCTATAACCTCCTGTCCTCTATAACTGCCCATTATTAAACCTCCTGTCCTCTATAACTGCCCATTATTAAACCTCATGTCCTCTATAACTGCCCATTATTAAACCTCCTGTCCTCTATAACTGCCCATTATTAAACCTCCTGTCCTCTATAACTGCCCATTATTAAACCTCCTGTCCTCTATAACTGCCCATTATTAAACCTCCTGTCCTCTATAACTGCCCATTATTAAACCTCCTGTCCTCTTTAACCTCCTGTCCTCTATAACTGCCCATTATTAAACCTCCTGTCCTCTATAACTGCCCATTATTAAACCTCCTGTCCTCTTTAACCTCCTGTTCTCTATAACTGCCCATTATTAAACCTCCTGTCCTCTATAACCTCCTGTCCTCTATAACTGCCCATTATTAAACCTCCTGTCCTCTATAACTGCCCATTATTAAACCTCCTGTCCTCTATAACCTCCTGTCCTCTATAACTGCCCATTATTAAACCTCCTGTCCTCTATAACTGCCCATTATTAAACCTCCTGTCCTCTATAACTGCCCATTATTAAACCTCCTGTCCTCTATAACTGCCCATTATTAAACCACCTGTCCTCTATAACTGCCCATTATTAAACCTCCTGTCCTCTATAACTGCCCATTATTAAACCTCCTGTCCTCTATAACTGCCCATTATTAAACCACCTGTCCTCTATAACTGCCCATTATTAAACCTCCTGTCCTCTATAACTGCCCATTATTAAACCTCCTGTCCTCTATAACTGCCCATTATTAAACCTCCTGTCCTCTATAACTGCCCATTATTAAACCACCTGTCCTCTATAACTGCCCATTATTAAACCTCCTGTCCTCTATAACTGCCCATTATTAAACCTCCTGTCCTCTATAACTGCCCATTATTAAACCTCCTGTCCTCTATAACTGCCCATTATTAAACCACCTGTCCTCTATAACTGCCCATTATTAAACCTCCTGTCCTCTATAACTGCCCATTATTAAACCTCCTGTCCTCTATAACTGCCCATTATTAAACCTCCTGTCCTCTATAACTGCCCATTATTAAACCTCCTGTCCTCTATAACTGCCCATTATTAAACCTCCTGTCCTCTATAACTGCCCATTATTAAACCACCTGTCCTCTATAACTGCCCATTATTAAACCTCCTGTCCTCTATAACTGCCCATTATTAAACCTCCTGTCCTCTATAACTGCCAATTATTAAACCTCCTGTCCTCTATAACTGCCCATTATTAAACCTCCTGTCCTCTATAACTGCCAATTATTAAACCTCCTGTCCTCTATAACTGCCCATTATTAAACCTCCTGTCCTCTATAACTGCCCATTATTAAACCTCCTGTCCTCTATACTACTGCCCATTATTAAACCTCCTGTCCTCTATAACCTCCTGTCCTCTATAACTGCCCATTATTAAACCTACTGTCCTCTATAACTGCCCATTATTAAACCTCCTGTCCTCTATAACTGCCCATTATTAAACCTCCTGTCCTCTATACTACTGCCCATTATTAAACCTCCTGTCCTCTATAACTGCCCATTATTAAACCTCCTGTCCTCTATAACTGCCCATTATTAAACCTCCTGTCCTCTATAACTGCCCATTATTAAACCTCCTGTCCTCTATACTACTGCCCATTATTAAACCTCCTGTCCTCTATAACTGCCCATTATTAAACCTCCTGTCCTCTATAACTGCCCATTATTAAACCTCCTGTCCTCTATAACTGCCCATTATTAAACCTCCTGTCCTCTATAACTGCCCATTATTAAACCTCCTGTCCTCTATAACTGCCCATTATTAAACCTCCTGTCCTCTATAACTGCCCATTATTAAACCTCCTGTCCTCTATAACTGCCCATTATTAAACCTCCTGTCCTCTATAACTGCCCATTATTAAACCTCCTGTCCTCTATAACTGCCCATTATTAAACCTCCTGTCCTCTATAACTGCCCATTATTAAACCTCCTGTCCTCTATAACTGCCCATTATTAAACCTCCTGTCCTCTATAACTGCCCATTATTAAACCTCCTGTCCTCTATAACTGCCCATTATTAAACCTCCTGTCCTCTATAACTGCCAATTATTAAACCTCCTGTCCTCTATAACTGCCCATTATTAAACCTCCTGTCCTCTATAACTGCCCATTATTAAACCTCCTGTCCTCTATAACCTCCTGTCCTCTATAACTGCCCATTATTAAACCTCCTGTCCTCTATACTACTGCCCATTATTAAACCTCCTGTCCTCTATAACCTCCTGTCCTCTATAACTGCCCATTATTAAACCTACTGTCCTCTATAACTGCCCATTATTAAACCTCCTGTCCTCTATAACTGCCCATTATTAAACCTCCTGTCCTCTATACTACTGCCCATTATTAAACCTCCTGTCCTCTATAACCTCCTGTCCTCTATAACTGCCCATTATTAAACCTACTGTCCTCTATAACTGCCCATTATTAAACCTCCTGTCCTCTATAACTCCCCATTATTAAACCTCCTGTCCCCTATAACTGCCCATTATTAAACCTCCTGTCCTCTATAACTGCCCATTATTAAACCTCCTGTCCTCTATAACTGCCCATTATTAAACCTCCTGTCCTCTATAACTGCCCATTATTAAACCTACTGTCCTCTATAACTGCCCATTATTAAACCTCATGTCCTCTATAACTGCCCATTATTAAACCTCCTGTCCTCTATAACTGCCCATTATTAAACCTCCTGTCCTCTATAACTGCCCATTATTAAACCTCCTGTCCTCTATAACTGCCCATTATTAAACCTCCTGTCCTCTATAACTGCCCATTATTAAACCTCCTGTCCTCTATAACTGCCCATTATTAAACCTCCTGTCCTCTTTAACCTCCTGTCCTCTATAACTGCCCATTATTAAACCTCCTGTCCTCTATAACTGCCCATTATTAAACCTCCTGTCCTCTTTAACCTCCTGTTCTCTATAACTGCCCATTATTAAACCTCCTGTCCTCTATAACCTCCTGTCCTCTATAACTGCCCATTATTAAACCTCCTGTCCTCTATAACTGCCCATTATTAAACCTCCTGTCCTCTATAACCTCCTGTCCTCTATAACTGCCCATTATTAAACCTCCTGTCCTCTATAACTGCCCATTATTAAACCTCCTGTCCTCTATAACTGCCCATTATTAAACCTCCTGTCCTCTTTAACCTCCTGTCTTCTATAACTGCCCATTATTAAACCTCCTGTCCTCTATAACCTCCTGTCCTCTATAACTGCCCATTATTAAACCTCCTGTCCTCTATAACTGCCCATTATTAAACCTCCTGTCCTCTATAACCTCCTGTCCTCTATAACTGCCCATTATTAAACCTCCTGTCCTCTATAACTGCCCATTATTAAACCTCCTGTCCTCTATAACCTCCTGTCCTCTATAACTGCCCATTATTAAACCTCCTGTCCTCTATAACTGCCCATTATTAAACCTCCTGTCCTCTATAACCTCCTGTCCTCTATAACTGCCCATTATTAAACCTCCTGTCCTCTATAACCTCCTGTCCTCTATAACCTCCTGTCCTCTATAACCTCCTGTCCTCTATAACCTCCTGTCCTCTATAACCTCCTGTCCTCTATAACATCCTGTCCTCTATAACCTCCTGTCCTCTATAACCTCCTGTCCTCTATAACCTCCTGTCCTCTATAACCTCCTGTCCTCTATAACCTCCTGTCCTCTATAACCTCCTGTCCTCTATAACCTCCTGTCCTCTATAACCTCCTGTCCTCTATAACCTCCTGTCCTCTATAACCTCCTGTCCTCTATAACCTCCTGTCCTCTATAACCTCCTGTCCTCTATAACCTCCTGTCCTCTATAACCTCCTGTCCTCTATAACCTCCTGTCCTCTATAACCTCCTGTCCTCTATAACCTCCTGTCCTCTATAACCTCCTGTCCTCTATAACCTCCTGTCCTCTATAACCTCCTGTCCTCTATAACCTCCTGTCCTCTATAACTGCCCATTATTAAACCCTCTCTATGTCTTTTTCTTAAGGTTGCATAATTCCGGTAACTTCCCCAAAATTCCCTGGTTTTCCAGAAATCGTGGTTAGAAGAACCCTGGAATTACGGGGGAATTAGCTGGACATCCGGGAATCCTCCAACCAAGATTCCTGGACAACCAGGGAATTATGGGAAAGTTTCCCGGAAACGTTGCAACCCTAGTTAGTAGTCAGTCTGGCTAGCTCTGGAAAAACCCCAACTCTGGCTCTCCAGCTTCAGGGAAAGAAGACCAAAGTTCCCCCCGAAACGCTAGAGCTGATTCAGAAGGGGTTGGGGGTTAAATGCGGAAGACTTATTTCAGTTGAATGCATTCTGTTGTACAACTGACTAGGTATCTCCATGACAACTGACTAGGTATCTCCATGACAACTGACTAGGTATCTCCATGACAACTGACTAGGTATCCCCCTGTCTCCTATCCTCCATGTGAACGTCTAACCTCATAGCTGAGGTTCCATACTGTATCTCCATGACAACTGACTAGGTATCTCCATGACAACTGACTAGGTATCCTCCTGTCTCCTTTCCTCCATGTGAACGTCTAACCTCATAGCTGAGGTTCCATACTGTATCTCCATGACAACTGACTAGGTATCTCCATGACAACTGACTAGGTATCCCCCTGTCTCCTATCCTCCATGTGAACGTCTAACCTCATAGCTGAGGTACCATACCGTATCTCCATGACAACTGACTAGGTATCTCCATGACAACTGACTAGGTATCTCCATGACAACTGACTAGGTATCTCCATGACAACTGACTAGGTATCCCCCTGTCTCCTTTCCTCCATGTGAACGTCTAACCCCATTGCTGAGGTTCCATACCATATCACCATGACAACTGACTAGGTATCTCCATGACGACCCTGCTATGACCAGGACAATATATATGTGGCACAGTCCAAATGAACAAATCATCCATGGGCAACTACGGGTAACCACGGCGGTGTCGTTAACCAACGCAACTGTAACCAGAGGCAACCAACCCACCACCAACATGACTAACCTACAGCCGACGGCATTTGGGGTTGCCATGGTA
Source organism: Salvelinus fontinalis (assembly GCF_029448725.1). Classification (NCBI taxonomy): domain Eukaryota; kingdom Metazoa; phylum Chordata; class Actinopteri; order Salmoniformes; family Salmonidae; genus Salvelinus; species Salvelinus fontinalis. The sequence goes on along the minus strand of NW_026600418.1, from coordinate 42,249 downwards.
ACAGCTGATCAAGGTGAATGGATCGCGGATGGAAGCTCCTCCGTCAGATGTCTGAACGAGGACGACTTCTAACACACACACACACACACACACACACACTGTTCCCTCTTTGTCTGTACCAAGCCACGGCTGTACTCTACCGTATATCAGAAGCATATCTGCAGGGCCGTTTCTAGTTTTTTGGGGGCCCTAAGACAGATTTGGTTGGTGGGCCCCCCCCCCCCCCATGGCAAACACATTTAAGTGGCAACCCCTTCTTGGTGGCAGAGAGAAACATTTGCAGCTTTAAAGTAAATTTCCTGGAATTCTACACATTTTGCCACTACCATGTTGATGATATCTGAGTGAGTGAGGGGCCCCTGGTGGACCCTAAAGGTCAGGGCCCCTGGACTTGTGATATCTGAGTGAGTGTGAGGGGCCCCTCGTAGACCATAGAGATCAGGGCCCCTGGGCATGTGATATCTGATTGAGGGGCCCATGGTGTCCCTAGAGGTCAGGGCCCCTGGGCATGTGATATCTGAGGGAGGGGCCCATGGTGTCCCTAGAGGTCAGGGCCCCTGGGCATGTGATATCTGAGTGAGGGGCCCCTCGTAGACCCTAGAGATCAGGGCCCCTGGGCATGTGATATCTGAGTGAGGGGCCCATGGTGTCCCTAGAGGTCAGGGCCCCTGGACATGTGATATCTGAGTGAGGGGCCCATGGTGTCCATAGAGATCAGGGCCCCTGGGAATATGATATCTGAGTGAGGGGCCCCTCGTAGACCCTAGAGATCAGGGCCCCTGGGCATGTGATATCTGAGGGAGGGGCTCATGGTGTCCATAGAGGTCAGGGCCCCTGGGCATGTGATATCTGAGTGAGGGGCCCCTCGTAGACCCTAGAGATCAGGGCCCCTGGGCATGTGATATCTGAGTGAGGGGCCCATGGTGTCCATAGAGGTCAGGGCCCCTGGGCATGTGATATCTGAGTGAGGGGCCCCTCGTAGACCCTAGAGATCAGGGCCCCTGGGCATGTGATATCTGAGGGAGGGCCCCTGGTAGACCCTAGAGGTCAGGGCCCCTGGGCATGTGATATCTGAGTGAGGGGCCCCTCGTAGACCCTAGAGATCAGGGCCCCTGGGCATGTGATATCTGAGGGAGGGCCCCTGGTAGACCCTAAAGGTCAGGGCCCCTGGGCATGTGATATCTGAGTGAGGGGCCCCTGGTAGACCCTAAAGGTCAGGGACCGTACAAGTCAGGGACCCTGGGCATGTGCCTTGCGAGCCCATTCAATAATGTGTCCATGATTAACACAAGGTTTAGAGATCGCTGCCTCGACTAACTTACCTGGGCAAATCTCTAAATGTTTTTAGCTGACACGGCTAATGGAGTGACTGTCAGTGACTGACAGAAACAAGAGAGGAAGAAACACAACAGTAAACTGAGACCCCCTGACTGACCTCCTATAAAACCATGAGGGCTTTACAAATCATCCACGGGGCAACTACGGGTAACCAGGGAGGTGTCGTTAACCAACGCAACTGTAACCAGAGGCAACCAACCCACCGCCGACATGACTAACCTAACAGCCGACGGCATTTGGGGTTGCCACGGTAACAGCCGATCGAGGTGAATGGATCGCGGATGGAAAGCTCCTCCGTCAGATGTCTGAACGAGGACGACTTCTAACACACACACGCACGCACGCACGCACGCACGCACGCACGCACGCACGCACGCACGCACGCACACACACACACACACACACACACACACACACACACACACACACACACACACACACACACACACACACACACACACACACACACACACACACACACACACACACACACACACACACACACACACACACACACACACACACACCCAGAGTAAGAGTTAGAGGATCGTAGAAACAGCCCTGTTTTATCTGTTTCTGTACACTGTTGTAACATCCGCCAAGCCTCTATAACTTCCCTTATAGATTATTGATTTGATTAGGATATAGATAGATTATTGATTTGATTAGGATATAGATAGATTATTGATTTGATTAGGATCTCTTTTAGTCCTCATTTGGATTAATATGTCAAGCAAGGGAACAGCAGACAACCCCACACACTGAGCACTGTCTCTCTCTCTCCTTCTCTACCTCTCTCTCTCACTTTCCCCCTCTCTCTCTGTCTCTCTCTCTCTACCTCTCTCTCTCTACCTCTCTTTCCCCCTCTCTCTCACTCTCTCTCTCTCTACCTCTCTCTCACTGTCTCTCTCTCTCCTTCTCTACCTCTCTCTCTCACTTCCCCCCTCTCTCTCTGTCTCTCTCTCTCTACCTCTCTCTCTCTACCTCTCTTTCCCCCTCTCTCTCTCTCTCTCTCTCTCTCTCTACCTCTCTCTCACTCTCTCTCTCTGTCTCTCTCTCTCCTTCTCTACCTCTCTCTCTCTCTCTCTACCTCTCTTTCCCCCTCTCTCTCACTCTCTCTCTCTCTCTCTGTCTCTCTCTCTGTCTCTCCCTGTCTCCCTCTCTCTCTCTCTGTCTCTCTCTCTCTCTCTACCTCTCTCTCTCTCTCTTTCCCCCTCTCTCTCACTCTCTCTCTCTCTCTCTCTGTCTCTCTCTCCCTGTCTCCCTCTCTATCTCTGACTCTCCCTGTCTCCCTCTCTCTCTCTCTGTCTCTCTCTGTCTCTCTCTCTTTCTGGGAACCTTGAATTATATTTGTATTATATTTTGGGCTGGAGGATACTGGTGCCATGGTAACAAGGCTTGCGATGCGAACCTTCACGGCACAAGATAAGCTAACGCCCCCCTGTAAACAGCCAAGCGGCGGTGGCTATAGGACGGGGGGTATGTGTCAATATAAACATACACCCTGTAAACATACAACGACATATCATGCTATAAAAAAACGCTAGCTAACTACCGCTAGCTAACTACCGCTAGCTAACACACCGTTAGCTAACTACCGCTAGCTAACTACCGCTAACTAACTACCGCTAGCTAACACACCGCTAGCTAACTACCGCTAGCTACCTACCGCTAGCTAACACACCGCTAGCTAACTACCGCTAGCTAACACACCGCTAGCTAACTACCGCTAGCTAACTACAGCTAGCTAACACACCGCTAGCTAACTACCGCTAGCTAACACACCGCTAGCTAACTACCGCTAGCTACCTACCGCTAGCTAACTACCGCTAGCTACCTACCGCTAGCTAACTACCAAAATAGGAATAATAAGTAACTATCGTACCTATGGTAACTACCATCCCTATTGGAATCTGGCTCACTATAAATGCAGTCTCACTTTAAAGGATTATAAACTCATGCATAAGAAGAATTTACTAGGGTTGCAGACTTTCCCAGAATTCCAACGTTTCCCCCCCCCCAGAAAGTTACTGGAAATGTTGTAACCCTGTAGAGTTGACCAATCAAACGGATTCACTGAGGTCTGGAATACAGGCTAGAGAACATGGGAATGATTCTAAAACACAACAGATTAAAACCAAATCAAATGATTCTAAAACACATCGGAATCAGATTAAAACCAAATCAAATGATTCTAAAACACATCAGATCAGATTAAAACCAAATCAAATGATTCTAAAACACATCAGATCAGATTAAAACCAAATCAAATGATTCTAAAACACATCAGATTAAAACCAAATCAAATGATTATAAAACACATCAGATCAGATTAAAACTAAATCAAATGATTATAAAACACATCAGATCAGATTAAAACCAAATCAAATGATTCTAAAACACATCAGATCAGATTAAAACCAAATCAAATGATTCTAAAACACATCAGATTAAAACCAAATCAAATGATTCTAAAACATATCAGATCAGATTAAAACCAAATCAAATGATTCTAAAACACATCAGATTAAAATTCCCTACAGTAAGACAGGATGAAAGACTGTCCTGTCTCTCTACAGTAAGACAGGATGAAAGACTGTCCTGTCTCTCTACAGTAAGACAGGATGAAAGACTGTCCTGTCTCCCTACAGTAAGACAGGATGAAAGACTGTCCTGTCTCTCTACAGTAAGACAGGATGAAAGACTGTCCTGTCTCCCTACAGTAAGACAGGATGAAAGACTGTCCTGTCTCCTTGCAGTAAGACAGGATGAAAGACTGTCCTGTCTCCCTACAGTAAGACAGGATGAAAGACTGTCCTGTCTCCCTACAGTAAGACAGGATGAAAGACTGTCCTGTCTCTCTACAGTAAGACAGGATGAAAGACTGTCCTGTCTCCCTACAGTAAGAAAGACGGTCCTGTCTCCTTACAGTAAGACAGGATGACAGACTGTCCTGTCTCCCTACAGTAAGACAGGATGAAAGACTGTCCTGTCTCCCTACAGTAAGACAGGATGAAAGACTGTCCTGTCTCCCTACAGTAAGACAGGATGAAAGACTGTCCTGTCTCCCTACAGTAAGACAGGATGAAAGACTGTCCTGTCTCCCTGCAGTAAGACAGGATGAAAGACTGTCCTGTCTCCCTACAGTAAGACAGGATGAAAGACTGTCCTGTCTCCTTGCAGTAAGACAGGATGAAAGACTGTCCTGTCTCCCTACAGTAAGACAGGATGAAAGACTGTCCTGTCTCCCTACAGTAAGACAGGATGAAAGACTGTCCTGTCTCCCTACAGTTAGACAGGATGAAAGACTGTCCTGTCTCCCTACAGTAAGAAATTATGAAAGACTGTCCTGTCTCCCTACAGTAAGACAGGATGAAAGACTGTCCTGTTTCCCTACAGTAAGACAGGATGGAAGACTGTCCTGTCTCCTTACAGTAAGACAGGATGAAAGACTGTCCTGTCTCCCTACAGTAAGACAGGATGAAAGACTGTCCTGTCTCCCTACAGTAAGACAGGATAAAAGACTGTCCTGTCTCCCTACAGTTAGACAGGATGAAAGACTGTCCTGTCTCCCTACAGTAAGACAGGATGAAAGACTGTCCTGTCTCCCTACAGTAAGACAGGATGAAATACTGTCCTGTCTCCCTACAGTAAGACAGGATGAAAGACTGTCCACGTCGCACCTCTATGACATCAACTAGAACATTCGTATACTGGTCGCACTTCATCTACGTCATAATAAAACCAGTAGTATATTTAGGCAGGTTAGGTTGGTCAACGTTAGTTTCTATCCTCACCAGAGGAGGCTGGCGGGAGGAGATACGGGAGGGTCGAGGCTCCCGTTGTAATAGCCGGGAATGAAAGTAAACGGATCGGAGGAGTGGAACGCGTTGGTTTCCGTCCGGTTCGATTCCTGTTCCGTTTTAAATCCACTCCAGTCGTTACAACGAGCCCCGTCCTCCTATAGCTCCTCACACCAGCCTCCTCTGACACTCACACAGGTCAGTGTGCGTTATATAGACGCTGGTTTGATGTGGGGGTGTGAGAGAGAGGGGAGACTGGTAGGAAGTGAGTCTATCTGTGTGTGTGTGTGTGTGTGTGTGTGTGTGTGTGTGTGTGTGTGTGTGTGTGTGTGTGTGTGTGTGTGTGTGTGTGTGTGTGCGTGCGTGCGTGCGTGCGTGCGTGCGTGCGTGCGTGCGTGCGTGCGTGCGTGTGTGTGTGTGTGTATGACTGTCCTCCTCCTCCTCCTCAGTAACAGAGGGATATTCAGGTGCTGTCTAGTAACCCTGCAACAGGGTGATCAAATTAAGACCCTACATCTGTATGTATGTGTATATGAATGTGTTTTGTGTGTTGGTTAAGGTGTGTGTGTATGTGTGTGTGTGTGTGTGTGTGTGTGCGTTGGTTAAGGAGTGTGTGTGTGTGTGTATGTGTGTGTGTGTGTTGGTTAAGGTGTGTGTGTGTGTGTATGTGTGTGTGTGTGTGTGTGTGTGTGTGTGTGTGTGCGTTGGATAAGGAGTGTGTGTGTCTTAGCTCTCTGCAGCCTCCTCCTCAGTAACAGAGGGGTACTCTGGGTTAACGAAGGAGAATCCCTGGAACTCATCCTGGTCGAGATTCATGATGACCTCCTGGTCTGGGGGGGTCAGGACTGGGGGGTGACGTGTAAAGAAACGGTCAAAGTTCTCTGCCTCGCGCCCGCACTGTTGGGTAGGGGAGACGGGGGGAGAGGAGGAGGAGAGGAGAGAGGAGGAGAGGAGGAGAGGGGGAGGGAGAGGAGGAGAGGAGAGGAGGAGAGGAGGAGGGAGAGGAGGAGAGGAGGAGAGAGGAGAGAGGAGGAGAGGGGGAGGGAGAGGAGGAGAGGAGAGGGGAGGGAGAGGAGGAGGAGAGGAGAGAGGAGGAGGGAGAGGAGGGGGGAGGGAGAGGAGGAGAGGAGGAGAGGAGTGGGAGAGGAGGAGGAGAGGGGGAGGGAGACGGGGGGAGAGGAGGAGGAGAGGGGGAGGGAGACGGGGGGAGAGGAGGAGGAGAGGGGGAGGGAGACGGGGGGAGAGGAGGAGGAGAGGGGGAGGGAGACGGGGGAGAGGAGGAGAGGGGGAGGGAGAGGAGGAGAGGAGAGGAGGAGAGGAGGAGGGAGAGGAGGAGAGGAGAAGAGAGGAGAGAGGAGGAGGAGAGGGGGAGGGAGACGGGGGGAGAGGAGGAGGAGAGGGGGAGGGAGACGGGGGAGAGGAGGAGGAGAGGAGAGAGGAGAGGAGGAGAGGGGGGGGAGAGGGGAGGAGAGGAGGAGAGGGGGAGGGAGAGGAGGAGAGGAGAGGAGGAGAGGAGGAGAGGGGGAGGGAGAGAAGGAGAGGAGAGGGGAGGGAGGAGAGGAGGAGAGGAGAGGAGGAGAGGAGAGGGGGAGGGAGAGGAGGAGAGGAGAGGAGAGTGAGGGGAGGGGTGGGAGAGAAGGAGAGGAGAGGAGGGGAGGAGAGGGGAGAGGGCAGGGAGGAGTGGAGAGGGGAGGAAATGGGAGGAGAGGAGAGGAGGGGAGGGAGAGGGGCGAGTTGAGACGCATCCAAGAACAGACAATCAACCAATAGGAAAAGGAGACAGAACCCATGAGAGGTGGATGGATGGAGGTAAGGAGAGGAGGATGGATGGAGGTAAGGAGAGATGGATGGATGGAGGTAAGGAGAGGTGGATGGAAGGATGGAGGTAAGGAGAGGTGGATGGATGGAGGTAAGGAGAGGTGGATGGAAGGATGGAGGTAAGGAGAGGTGGATGGATGGAGGTAAGGAGAGGTGGATGGATGGAGGTAAGGAGAGGTGGATGGAAGGATGGAGGTAAGGAGAGGTGGATGGATGGAGGTAAGGAGAGGTGGATGGATGGAGGTAAGGAGAGGTGGATGGAAGGATGGAGGTAAGGAGAGGTGGATGGATGGAGGTAAGGAGAGGTGGATGGAAGGATGGAGGTAAGGAGAGGTGGATGGATGGAGGTAAGGAGAGATGGATGGATGGAGGTAAGGAGAGGTGGATGGAAGGATGGAGGTAAGGAGAGGTGGATGGAAGGATGGAGGTAAGGAGAGGTGGATGGATGGAGGTAAGGAGAGGTGGATGGATGGAGGTAAGGAGAGGTGGATGATGGAGGTAAGGAGAGGAGGATGGATGGAGGTAAGGAGAGGAGGATGGATGGAGGTAAGGAGAGGTGGATGGATGGAGGTAAGGAGAGGTGGATGGATGGAGGTAAGGAGGGGTGGATGGATGGAGGTAAGGAGAGATGGATGGATGGAGGTAAGGAGAGGTGGATGGATGGAGGTAAGGAGAGGTGGATGATGGAGGTAAGGAGAGATGGATGGATGGAGGTAAGGAGAGGTGGATGGAAGGATGGAGGTAAGGAGAGGTGGATGGATGGAGGTAAGGAGAGGTGGATGGAAGGATGGAGGTAAGGAGAGGTGGATGGATGGAGGTAAGGAGAGGTGGATGGATGGAGGTAAGGAGAGGTGGATGGAAGGATGGAGGTAAGGAGAGGTGGATGGATGGAGGTAAGGAGAGGTGGATGGATGGAGGTAAGGAGAGGTGGATGGAAGGATGGAGGTAAGGAGAGGTGGATGGATGGAGGTAAGGAGAGGTGGATGGAAGGATGGAGGTAAGGAGAGGTGGATGGATGGAGGTAAGGAGAGATGGATGGATGGAGGTAAGGAGAGGTGGATGGAAGGATGGAGGTAAGGAGAGGTGGATGGAAGGATGGAGGTAAGGAGAGGTGGATGGATGGAGGTAAGGAGAGGTGGATGGATGGAGGTAAGGAGAGGTGGATGATGGAGGTAAGGAGAGGAGGATGGATGGAGGTAAGGAGAGGAGGATGGATGGAGGTAAGGAGAGGTGGATGGATGGAGGTAAGGAGAGGTGGATGGATGGAGGTAAGGAGGGGTGGATGGATGGAGGTAAGGAGAGATGGATGGATGGAGGTAAGGAGAGGTGGATGGATGGAGGTAAGGAGAGGTGGATGATGGAGGTAAGGAGAGGAGGATGGATGGAGGTAAGGAGAGGAGGATGGATGGAGGTAAGGAGAGGTGGATGGATGGAGGTAAGGAGAGGTGGATGGATGGAGGTAAGGAGAGGTGGATGGATGGAGATAAGGAGAGGAGGATGGATGGAGGTAAGGAGAGGTGGATGGATGGAGGTAAGGAGAGGTGGATGGATGGAGGTAAGGAGAGGTGGATGGATGGAGGTAAGGAGAGGTGGATGGATGGAGGTAAGGAGAGGTGGATGGATGGAGGTAAGGAGAGGTGGATGGATGGAGGTAAGGAGAGGTGGATGGATGGAGGTAAGGAGAGGAGGATGGATGGAGGTAAGGAGAGGTGGATGGATGGAGGTAAGGAGATGGTGGATGGATGGAGGTAAGGAGAGGTGGATGGATGGAGGTAAGGAGAGGTGGATGGATGGAGGTAAGGAGAGGTGGATGGATGGAGGTAAGGAGAGGTGGATGGATGGAGGTAAGGAGAGGTGGATGGATGGAGGTAAGGAGAGGAGGATGGATGGAGGTAAGGAGAGGTGGATGGATGGAGGTAAGGAGAGGTGGATGGATGGAGGTAAGGAGAGGTGGATGGATGGAGGTAAGGAGAGGTGGATGGATGGAGGTAGGAGAGGTGGATGGATGGAGGTAAGGAGAGGAGGATGGATGGAGGTAAGGAGAGGTGGATGGATGGAGGTAAGGAGAGGTGGATGGATGGAGGTAAGGAGAGGAGGATGGATGGAGGTAAGGAGAGGTGGATGGATGGAGGTAAGGAGAGGTGGATGGATGGAGGTAAGGAGAGGAGGATGGATGGAGGTAAGGAGAGGTGGATGGATGGAGGTAAGGAGAGGTGGATGGATGGAGGTAAGGAGAGGTGGATGGATGGAGGTAAGGAGAGGTGGATGGATGGATGGAGGTAAGGAGAGGTGGATGGATGGAGGTAAGGAGAGGAGGATGGATGGAGGTAAGGAGAGGTGGATGGATGGAGGTAAGGAGAGGAGGATGGATGGAGGTAAGGAGAGGAGGATGGATGGAGGTAAGGAGAGGTGGATGGAAGGATGGAGGTAAGGAGAGGTGGATGGATGGAGGTAAGGAGAGGTGGATGGATGGAGGTAAGGAGAGGTGGATGGATGGAGGTAAGGAGAGGTGGATGGATGGAGGTAAGGAGAGGTGGATGGATGGAGGTAAGGAGAGCTGGATGGATGGAGGTAAGGAGAGGAGGATGGATGGAGGTAAGGAGAGGTGGATGGATGGAGGTAAGGAGAGGAGGATGGGTGGAGGTAAAGAGATCTGGATGGATGGAGGTAAGGAGAGGTGGATGGATGGAGAGGTGGATGGATGGATGGAGGTAAGGAGAGGTGGATGGATGGATGGAGGTAAGGAGAGGTGGATGGATGGAGGTAAGAAGAGGTGGATGGATGGAGGTA
>NW_026600418.1:20000-22500 GCF_029448725.1 Salvelinus fontinalis | reverse complement strand
TGGTCACACCAGTAAACAACAACAACATGGTGGAACTGATACACACGCTGGTCACACCAGTAAACAACAACAACATGGTGGAACTGATACACACGCTGGTCACACCAGTAAACAACAACAACATGGTGGAACTGATACACACGCTGGTCACACCAGTAAACAACAACAACATGGTGGAACTGATACACACGCTGGTCACACCAGTAAACAACAACAACATGGTGGAACTGATACACACGCTGGTCACACCAGTAAACAACAACAACATGGTGGAACTGATACACACGCTGGTCACACCAGTAAACAACAACAACATGGTGGAACTGATACACACGCTGGTCACACCAGTAAACAACAACAACAACATGGTGGAACTGATACACACGCTGGTCACACCAGTAAACAACAACAACAACATGGTGGAACTGATACACACGCTGGTCACACCAGTAAACAACAACAACAACATGGTGGAACTGATACACACGCTGGTCACACCAGTAAACAACAACAACATGGTGGAACTGATACACACGCTGGTCACACCAGTAAACAACAACAACAAATGGTGGAACTGATACACACGCTGGTCACACCAGTAAACAACAACAACAACATGGTGGAACTGATACACACGCTGGTCACACCAGTAAACAACAACAACATGGTGGAACTGATACACACGCTGGTCACACCAGTAAACAACAACAACAACATGGTGGAACTGATACACACGCTGGTCACACCAGTAAACAACAACATGGTGGAACTGATACACACGCTGGTCACACCAGTAAACAACAACAACATGGTGGAACTGATACACACGCTGGTCACACCAGTAAACAACAACAACAACATGGTGGAACTGATACACACGCTGGTCACACCAGTAAACAACAACAACATGGTGGAACTGATACACACGCTGGTCACACCAGTAAACAACAACAACATGGTGGAACTGATACACACGCTGGTCACACCAGTAAACAACAACAACATGGTGGAACTGATACACACGCTGGTCACACCAGTAAACAACAACAACATGGTGGAACTGATACACACGCTGGTCACACCAGTACAACAACAACAACATGGTGGAACTGATACACACGCTGGTCACACCAGTAAACAACAACAACAACATGGTGGAACTGATACACACGCTGGTCACACCAGTAAACAACAACAACAACATGGTGGAACTGATACACACGCTGGTCACACCAGTAAACAACAACAACAACATGGTGGAACTGATACACACGCTGGTCACACCAGTAAACAACAACAACATGGTGGAACTGATACACACGCTGGTCACACCAGTAAACAACAACAACATGGTGGAACTGATACACACGCTGGTCACACCAGTAAACAACAACAACAACATGGTGGAACTGATACACACGCTGGTCACACCAGTAAACAACAACAACATGGTGGAACTGATACACACGCTGGTCACACCAGTAAACAACAACAACATGGTGGAACTGATACACACGCTGGTCACACCAGTAAACAACAACAACATGGTGGAACTGATACACACGCTGGTCACACCAGTAAACAACAACAACATGGTGGAACTGATACACACGCTGGTCACACCAGTAAACAACAACAACAACATGGTGGAACTGATACACACGCTGGTCACACCAGTAAACAACAACAACATGGTGGAACTGATACACACGCTGGTCACACCAGTAAACAACAACATGGTGGAACTGATACACACGCTGGTCACACCAGTAAACAACAACAACATGGTGGAACTGATACACACGCTGGTCACACCAGTAAACAACAACAACAACATGGTGGAACTGATACACACGCTGGTCACACCAGTAAACAACAACAACATGGTGGAACTGATACACACGCTGGTCACACCAGTAAACAACAACAACAACATGGTGGAACTGATACACACGCTGGTCACACCAGTAAACAACAACAACAACATGGTGGAACTGATACACACGCTGGTCACACCAGTAAACAACAACAACAACATGGTGGAACTGATACACACGCTGGTCACACCAGTAAACAACAACAACAGCATGGTGGAACTGATACACACGCTGGTCACACCAGTAAACAACAACAACAACATGGTGGAACTGATACACACGCTGGTCACACCAGTAAACAACAACAACAACATGGTGGAACTGATACACACGCTGGTCACACCAGTAAACAACAACAACAACATGGTGGAACTGATACACACGCTGGTCACACCAGTAAACAACAACAACATGGTGGAACTGATACACACGCTGGTCACACCAGTAAACAACAACAACAACATGGTGGAACTGATACACACGCTGGTCACACCAGTAAACAACAACAACAACATGGTGGAACTGATACACACGCTGGTCACACCAGTAAACAACAACAACAACATGGTGGAACTGATACACACGCTGGTCACACCAGTAAACAACAACAACATGGTGGAACT
>NW_026600418.1:0-12500 GCF_029448725.1 Salvelinus fontinalis | reverse complement strand
TCTGCATCCAGCATCACGTTGTCCAGCTTCAGATCCCTACAGGAGACAACACAGAGACAGACTATCTTAATGTGTCCCTCTGCATCCAGCATCACGTTGTCCAGCTTCAGATCCCTACAGGAGACAGCACAGAGAGACAGACTATCTTAATGTGTCCCTCTGCATCCAGCATCACGTTGTCCAGCTTCAGATCCCTACAGGAGACAACACAGAGACAGACTATCTTAATGTGTCCCTCTGCATCCAGCATCACGTTGTCCAGCTTCAGATCCCTACAGGAGACAACACACAGAGAGACTATCTTAATGTGTCCCTCTGCATCCAGCATCACGTTGTCCAGCTTCAGATCCCTACAGGAGACAACACAGAGAGACAGACTATCTTAATGTGTCCCTCTGCATCCAGCATCACGTTGTCCAGCTTCAGATCCCTACAGGAGACAACACAGAGAGACAGACTATCTTAATGTGTCCCTCTGCATCCCGCATCACGTTGTCCAGCTTCAGATCCCTACAGGAGACAACACAGAGAGACAGACTATCTTAATGTGTCCCTCTGCAACCAGCATCACGTTGTCCAGCTTCAGATCCCTACAGGAGACAACACAGAGACAGACTATCTTAATGTGTCCCTCTGCATCCAGCATCATGTTGTCCAGCTTCAGATCCCTACAGGAGACAACACACAGAGACAGACTATCTTAATGTGTCCTTCTGCATCCAGCATCACGTTGTCCAGCTTCAGATCCCTACAGGAGACAACACAGAGACATACTAGCTTAATGTGTCCCTCTGCATCTAGCATCACATTGTCCAGCTTCAGATCCCTACAGGAGACAACACAGAGACATACTATCTTAATGTGTCCCTCTGCATCCAGCATCACGTTGTCCAGCTTCAGATCCCTACAGGAGACAAGACAGAGACAGACTATCTTAATGTGTCCCTCTCCATCCAGCATCACGTTGTCCAGCTTCAGATCCCTACAGGAGACAACACAGAGACAGACTATCTTAATGTGTCCCTCTGCATCCAGCATCACGTTGTCCAGCTTCAGATCCCTACAGGAGACAACACAGAGACATACTATCTTAATGTGTCCCTCTGCATCCAGCATCACGTTGTCCAGCTTCAGATCCCTACAGGAGACAACACAGAGACATACTATCTTAATGTGTCCCTCTGCATCCAGCATCACGTTGTCCAGCTTCAGATCCCTACAGGAGACAACACAGAGACATACTAGACTCTCAGACTCTCCCTATAGTCCTCCCTATAGTTATATATAGTACTCTTAGTTCCTGCCAAGGCTGCTGAATATCTTTGTCTGAGATGATGTTGTGATGAATATCTCTGTCTGAGATGATGTAGTGATGAGTATCTCTGTCTGAGATGATGTTGTGATGAGTATCTCTGTCTGAGATGACGTTGTGATGAGTATCTCTGTCTGAGATGATGTTGTGATGAGTATCTCTGTCTGAGATGATGTTGTGATGAGTATCTCTGTCTGAGATGATGTTGTGATGAGTATCTCTGTCTGAGATGATGTAGTGATGAGTATCTCTGTCTGAGATGATGTTGTGATGAGTATCTCTGTCTGAGATGATGTAGTGATGAGTATCTCTGTCTGAGATGATGTTGGGATGAGTATCTCTGTCTGAGATGATGTTGTGATGAGTATCTCTGTCTGAGATGATGTTGTGATGAGTATCTCTGTCTGAGATGATGTTGTGATGAATATCTCTGTCTGGGATGATGTTGTGATGAGTATCTCTGTCTGAGATGATGTTGTGATGAATATCTCTGTCTGGGATGATGTTGTGATGAGTATCTCTGTCTGAGATGATGTTGTGATGACTATCTTTGTCTGAGATGATGTAGTGATGAGTATCTCTGTCTGAGATGATGTTGTGATGACTATCTTTGTCAGAGATGATGAGGTGATTAATATCTTTGTCTGAGATGATGTTGGGATGAGTATCTCTGTCTGAGATGATGTTGTGATGAATATCTTTGTCTGAGAAACTGTGATGAGTATCTTTGTCAGAGATGATGTTGTGATGAGTATCTCTGTCTGATATGATGTTGTGATTAATATCTTTGTCTGAGATGATGTAGTGATGAGTATCTCTGTCTGAGATGATGTTGTGATGAGTAACTTTGTCTGAGATGATGTTGTGATGAGTATCTCTGTCTGAGATGATGTTGTGATGAGTATCTCTGTCTGAGATGATGTTGTGATGAGTATCTCGGTCTGAGATGATGTTGTGATGAGTATCTCTGTCTGAGATGATGTTGGTACGAAAGACTCACCTGTAAATGATTCCTTTCAGATGAAGGAAGAACAGTCCTATGGCAATCTCTGCTGCGTAGAACCTGAGAGAGAGAGAGGAGAGGAGAGGAGAGGAGAGGAGAGGAGAGGAGAGGAGAGGGAGAGGGAGAGGGAGAGGGAGAGGGAGAGGGAGAGGGAAAGCAAGAGAGAGAGAGAGAGAGAGAGAGAGAGAGAGAGAGAGAGAGAGAGAGAGAGAGAGAGAGAGAGAGAGAGAGAGAGAGAGAGAGAGAGGAGAGGAGAGGAGAGGAGAGGAGAGGAGAGGAGAGGAGAGGAGAGGAGAAGAGAGGAGAGAGATGAAGCTGTATCCATACTTACAGTATATCTGATAAGATCAACAGGACGTAGCAAACATGTCTGTCGAACGGCCCAATCACATATCGACCCCTCAAACCTACGCTCAAAGACAGAGGTGAGTAGATGCCCGAAAGATGCCATTTCCTTCCCCAGTCAACACGGCCGTGAACACGTCTGGACGAGAGGAACACCTACGTGACAACGCCGTCCGCGTTGACTACAGTTCAAAGCGTTCGACACTATTGTTCCCTCCTAGGTGGACACCGAGCTCAGAGCCCTGAGCCTGGAACGTCACCCTCTGAAAACTGGATCCAGGACTTCCTGACGGGAGTGTGTCCTCAAGTCCTCTGCTGTACTTCCTGTTCAGCTACGACAGCGTGGCTTTGCACCGCACACCAAACACCGTCATCAAGTTCGCTGACGACACCGCGGGTGTAAGGCCTGATAACCAACAACGACGAGTATAGGGAGGGAGCCTATCGGGAGGTAGGTAAATGAACTGGCATTGTGTTGTTGTCGTGACAACTACCTCTCCCTCAACGACAGCAAAACAAAAGTTGACTTCAGGAAGTGAAGGGAGGGAACATGCCGCGATCCACATCAACGGGACTGTCTTAGAGAGAGTTACGAGTTTTAGAGTTTCCTCGGCGTTCCCACATCACAGAGGACTGTCTTAGAGAGAGTCACGAGTTTTAGAGTTTCCTCGGCGTTCCCACATCACAGAGGACTGTCTTAGAGAGAGTCACGAGTTTTAGAGTTTCCTCGGCGTTCCCACATCACAGAGGACTCGTCGTTGATCAACAACATCACAGCATCTCTACTTCCTAAAGCGGCTGAAGAAATATGGCACGCCGCCCCGGGTCCTCTCCAAATACTACCGCTGCACCATCGAGAGCATCCTGACTGGTTACGTCACGGCCTGGTAAAGGAATTGCTCCGTCCACGACCGCGAATATTTATTTATTTATAATGCTATTTCTGACTTCTGTTGACTCCACAACATGGCGGATGTCTGTATGGCTTGTTTTGGTGGCGGAGCGCTGTACTCAGATTATCGCATGGTGTGCTTTTCCGGTAAAGTTTTTTTGAAATCTGACACAGCGGTTGCGTTAAGGAGAAGTTTATCTTTAATTCTATGTGAAACACTTGTATATTTTATCAATGTTTATGATGAGTATTTCTGTAATTTGATGTGACTCTCTACAAATTCACCAGATGTTTTGGAGGCAAAACATTACTGAACGTAACACGCCAATGTAAACTGAGATTTTTGGATATAAATACGAACTTTATCGAACAAAACATACATGTAATTGTGTAACATGAAGTCCTATGAGTGTCATCTGATGAAGATCATCAAAAGTTAGTGATTAATTTTATCTCTATTTCTGCTTTTTGTGACTCCTCTCTTTGGCTGGAAAACTGTTTGTTTGTTTTTTGTGATTAGGCGCTGTCCTCAGATAATCGCAAGGTATGCTTTCGCCGTAAAGCCTTTTTGAAATCGGACACTGTGGTGGGATTAACAAGAAGTTTATCTTTAAAATGGTGTATAATACTTGTATGTTTGAGGAATTTTAATTATGATATTTCTGTTGTTTTGAATTTGGCGCCCTGAGATTTCACTGGCTGTTGTCGAGGCGGGACGCTACCGTCCCACATATCCCAGAGAAGATATAGCATCGTTATTGTTATTTGAATGTGTTGGTAAATATTTTCTTAACTCTTCCTGAACTGCATTGTGGGTTAAGGGCTTGTAAGTAAACTGTTGTGTTCGGCGCATGTGACAAATAAAGTTTGATTTGATTTTGATTTGATTTGATTAATGGCTTAGGGCTCGATTTGGGATTGGACCTGTATACTCTGTAAACTCACACAGTGTGTGTGTGTGTGTGTGTGTGTGTGTGTGTGTGTGTGTGTGTGTGTGTGTGTGTGTGTGTGTGTGTGTGTGTGTGGCCGTGTGTTTATACTCACACAGCGTGAGGTTCCTTGAACTTGCCGACATGCTGGATCTGAAACATGAGGTCTCCTCCGTTGACATACTCCATCACAAAATATAACCTGTCCTGGAGAGAGAGAGAGTGGGGAGAGATAAAGAAAGAGAGAGAGAGAGAGATAGAGCGAGAGAGACAGAGACAGAGAGAGAGAGGAAGAGAGAGAGAGAGAGAGAGAGAGACAGAGAGAGACAGAGAGAGAGAGAGAGAGAGAGGAGACAGAGAGAGAGAGAGAGACAGAGAGAGAGAGAGAGAGAGACAGAGAGAGAGAGAGACAGAGAGAGAGAGAGAGACAGAGAGAGAGAGAGAGAGAGACAGAGAGAGAGAGAGACAGAGAGAGAGAGAGAGAGAGAGAGGCAGAGAGAGAGAGAGGAGAGAGGAGAGAGAGGAGAGAGAGGAGGAGAGAGAGAGAGAGAGAGAGAGAGAGGAGAGAGAGAGAGAGAGAGAGAGAGAGAGAGAGAATAGAATAGATAATTTGCACATAATTTGTGGTATAGATATCCCTCTAGTGGTGTGGGGGCTGTACTTTGGCAAAGTGGGTGGGGTTATATCCTTCCTGTTTGGCCCTGTCCGGGGGTATCATCGGATGGGGCCACAGTGTCTCCTGACCCCTCCTGCCTCCAGTATTTATGCTGCAGTAGTTTATGTGTCGGGGGGCTAGAGGGGCTAGAGGTGCACCCCTTCTGAAAAAACCTACACTCGATCCCTCCGATGTCAACAACTACAGACCAGTATCCCTTCTTTCTTTTCTCTCCAAAACTCTTGAACGTGCCGTCCTTGGCCAGCTCTCCTGCTATCTCTCTCAGAATGACCTTCTTGATCCAAATCAGTCAGGTTTCAAGACTAGTCATTCAACTGAGACTGCTCTTCTCTGTGTCACGGAGGCGCTCCGCACTGCTAAAGCTAACTCTCTCTCCTCTGCTCTCATCCTTCTAGACCTATCGGCTGCCTTCGATACTGTGAACCATCAGATCCTCCTCTCCACCCTCTCCGAGTTGGGCATCTCCGGCGCGGCCCACGCTTGGATTGCGTCCTACCTGACAGGTTGCATCCTACCAGGTGGCGTGGCGAGAATCTGTCTCCGCACCACGTGTTCTCACCACTGGTGTCCCCCAGGGCTCTGTTCTAGGCCCTCTCCTATTCTCGCTATACACCAAGTCACTTGGCTCTGTCATATCCTCACATGGTCTCTCCTATCATTGCTATGCAGACGACACACAATTAATCTTCTCCTTTCCCCCCTCTGATAACCAGGTGGCGAATCGCATCTCTGCATGTCTGGCAGACATATCAGTGTGGATGACGGATCACCACCTCAAGCTGAACCTCGGCAAGACGGAGCTGCTCTTCCTCCCGGGGAAGGACTGCCCGTTCCACGATCTCGCCATCACGGTTGACAACTCCATTGTGTCCTCCTCCCAGAGTGCTAAGAACCTTGGCGTGATCCTGGACAACACCCTGTCGTTCTCAACTCACATCAAGGCGGTGACCCGTTCCTGTAGGTTCATGCTCTACAACATTCGCCGAGTACGACCCTGCCTCACACAGGAAGCGGCGCAGGTCCTAATCCAGGCACTTGTCATCTCCCGTCTGGATTACTGCAACTCGCTGTTGGCTGGGCTCTCTGCCTGTGCTATTAAACCCCTACAACTCATCCAGAACGCCGCAGCCCGTCTGGTGTTCAACCTTCCCAAGTTCTCTCACGTCACCCCGCTCCTCCGCTCTCTCCACTGGCTTCCAGTTGAAGCTCGCATCCGCTACAAGACCATGGTGCTTGCCTACGGAGCTGTGAGGGGAACGGCACCTCCGTACCTTCAGGCTCTGATCAGGCCCTACACCCAAACAAGGGCACTGCGTTCATCCACCTCTGGCCTGCTCGCCTCCCTACCTCTGAGGAAGTACAGTTCCCGCTCAGCCCAGTCAAAACTGTTCGCTGCTCTGGCACCCCAATGGTGGAACAAACTCCCTCACGACGCCAGGACAGCGGAGGATGAATATCATATATGGATATCATAAGGTGAATGCACCAATTTGTAAGTCGCTCTGGATAAGAGCGTCTGCTAAATGACTTAAATGTAAATGTAAATGTAGGGTCAGTCTTTTATATCTGGAGTACTTCTCCTGTCTTATCCGGTGTCCTGTGTGAATTTAAGTATGCTCTCTCTAATTCTCTCCTTCTCTCTTGGAGGACCTGAGCCCTAGGACCATGCCTCAGGACTACCTGGCATGATGACTCCTTGCTGTCCCCAGTACACCTGGCCGTGCTGCTGCTCCAGTTTCAACTGTTCTGCCTGCGGCTATGGAACCCTGACCGTTCACCGGACGTGCTAAGGAGCCTTTCGTCCTCTGGTCAGGAAATTACTGTCTGGGGAGGATTAACTACTGTTGGTGATGGTGTGTGTGTGTGTGTGTGTGTGTGTGTGTGTGTGTGTGTGTGTGTGTGTGTGTGTGTGTGTGTGTGTGTGTGTGTGTGTGTGTGTGTGTGTGCGTGTGCGTGTGTGTGTTTACCATGGTCTGGAAGCAGGAGTGGAGCTGTGTGAGGAAGGGAGGTTTCCCAGACAGGGCCAGCACTCTCTTCTCCACCATGGTGCACTCCACATCGTCATCCTGAATCACCACATCCTTCTTCAGGATCTTTATGGCGTACAGCTCCTCTCTGTTCTTATGTTCTGCTAGCATCACCTAGAGGGAGAGAAGGGAGGAGGGGGAGGGGTGGAGGGAGAGGGGGAGGGGGGGAGGGAGAGGGAGAGGGGGAGGGAGAGGAGGGAGGAGGGAGGAGGGAGGAGAGAGGGAGAGGGAGAGGGAGAGGCAGAGGGGAGGGGGGAGGGGGAGAGATGAGGGAGAGGGGGAGGGAGGAGGGAGAGGGGGAGGGAGAGGGGGGAGGGAGGATGGAGAGGGGGAGAGAGGGGGGGGAGAAGGGAGAGAGGAGGAGGGGGAAGGGAGGAGGGAGAGAGAGAGAGGAGGGAGGGAGGGAGAGAGAGGAGGGGAGGGAGGAGGGAGAGAGAGGGGAGGGAGGATGGAGAGGGGGAGGGAGAGAGATGAGGGAGGAGGAGGAGGGGGGGAGAGAGGGGGGGGCGGGAGGGAAGAGAGGGGGAGAGAGAGGAGGGGGAAGGGAGGAGGGAGAGAGAGGGGGGAGGGAGAGAGAAGGAGGAGGGAGAGGGGGAGGGAGAAGGGGAGGGAGAGGAGATAGAGGAGGAGGGAGGAGGAAGAGAGAGGAGGGAGAGGGGAGAGAGTGAGAGATTGGCAGCAGTCAAGCAATTCAGAAACATATTCTCTATAATCAAGAAATCTGGGGAAACATCTGTTCACAATCACACCTCTAGGACAAACACACACACACACACACACACACACACACACACACACACACACACACACACACACACACACACACACACACACACACACACACACACACACACACACACACACACACACACACACACACACACACAGGGATGGACGATTCACACTCATCGTCATCGGGTTCTGTTTCCGTGGCGATGGACCGAGGCCAAGAACACATCCTGGCTACGACAACAAACGGAACTCAGAGACCTGTGCTCTGGGCCTGTACCTGGACTCTGCTCAGACTTTTCTCTCCAAGGTCAGACACAAACCTCTTGGAACCGAGGAAGACCCTGGAGGAAACTTTATATTTCACTGTGTGTGTGTGTGTGTGTGTGTGTGTGTGTGTGTGTGTGTGTGTGTGTGTGTGTGTGTGTGTGTGTGTGTGTGTGTGTGTGTGTGTGTGTGTGCGTGTGTGTGTGTGTGTGTGTGTGTGTGTGTGTGTGTCCATATGGTGACAGTGTAACTATGTAAATACAAACTCAATAAGAGTTTCAGAGAGGACACCATATGTTCCTAAACCTCCTCTATATCCATCCCTTTCTCTCTCTCTCCTCTATCCATCCCTTTCTCTCTCTCCTTTCTCTCTCTCTCCATCCCTTTCTCTCTCTTCTCTCTCCATCCCTTTCTCTCTATCCATCCCTTTCTCTTTCTCTCCTCTCCATTCCTTCTCTATCTCTCCTCTCTCTCTCCATCTCTTTCTCTCTCTCCACTCTCTCCATCCTTTTCTCTCTCTTCTCTCTTTCTAAATCGACAAGGAGATAGCTATAGTGACATAACACTACATTAAGATGGGTTCTCACTACGTAATAACTATAGTGACATAACACTACATTAAGATGGGTTCTCACTACGTAATAACTATAGTGACATAACACTACATTAAGATGGGTTCTCACTACGTAATAACTATAGTGACATAACACTACATTAAGATGGGTTCTCACTACGTAATAACTATAGTGACATAACACTACATTAAGATGGGTTCTCACTACGTAATAACTATAGTGACATAACACTACATTAAGATGGGTTCTCACTACGTAATAACTATAGTGACATAACACTACATTAAGATGGGTTCTCACTAGATGGCCAAACTGCAAAGTCAAAATTGTCTACATCGTACAAGTTTATGAAAAGAAAAATGTGGTTTTTGGTCTTAATTGAGCTATAATTAAGCTATAAGCATGTCATAGGGAGACATAACAGCTTTATAAAACTATAAGCATGTCTTAGGGAGTTCATAACAGCTTTATAAAGCTATAAGCATGTCATAGGGAGTTCATAACAGCTTTATAAACTATAGGCATGTCATAGGGAGTTCATAACAGCTTTATAAAGCTATAAGCATGTCATAGGGAGTTCATAACAGCTTTATGAAGCTATAAGCATGTCATAGGGAGTTCATAACACCTTTATAAAGCTATAAGAATGTCATAGATTGACATAACACCTTTATAAAGCTATAAGCATGTCATAAAGAGTTCATAACAGCTTTATAAAGCTATAAGCATGACATAGGGAGACATAACATCTTTATAAAGCTATAAGCATGACATAGGGAGTTCATAACAGCTTTATAAAGCTATAAGCATGTCATAGGGAGTACATAACAGCTTTATAAAGCTATAAGCATGTCATAGGGAGTTCATAACAGCTTTATAAAGCTATAAGCATGTCATAGGGAGTTCATACCAGCTATATAAAGCTATAAGCATGACATAGGGAGACATAACAGCTTTATAAAGCTATAAGCATGTCATAGAGAGTTCATAACACCTTTATAAAGCTATAAGCATGACATAGGGAGACATAACAGCTTTATAAAGCTATAAGCATGTCATAGGGAGTTCATAACACCTTTATAAAGCTATAAGCATGTCATAGGGAGACATAACAGCTTTATAAAGCGATAAGCATGTCATAGGGAGTTCATAACACCTTTATAAAGCTATAAGCATGTCATAGGGAGTTCATAACACCTTTATAAAGCTATAAGCATGTCATAGGCAGTTCATAACAGCTTTATAA
Organism: Salvelinus fontinalis; assembly: GCF_029448725.1. Taxonomy (NCBI): domain Eukaryota; kingdom Metazoa; phylum Chordata; class Actinopteri; order Salmoniformes; family Salmonidae; genus Salvelinus; species Salvelinus fontinalis. The sequence continues at coordinate 2,499 of NW_026600418.1, read as the reverse complement.
AGCTATAAGCATGTCATAGGGATTTCATAACAGCTTTATAAAGCTATAATCATGTCATAGGGAGTTCATAACAGCTTTATAAAGCTATAAGCATGTAATAGGGAGTTCATAACAGCTTTATAAAGCTATAAGCATGTCATAGGGAGTTCATAACAGCTTTATAAAGCTATAAGCATGTCATAGGGAGTTCATAACAGCTTTATAAACTATAGGCATGTCATAGGGAGTTCATAACAGCTTTATAAAGCTATAAGCATGTCATAGGGAGTTCATAACAGCTTTATGAAGCTATAAGCATGTCATAGGGAGTTCATAACACCTTTATAAAGCTATAAGAATGTCATAGATTGACATAACACCTTTATAAAGCTATAAGCATGTCATAAAGAGTTCATAACAGCTTTATAAAGCTATAAGCATGACATAGGGAGACATAACATCTTTATAAAGCTATAAGCATGACATAGGGAGTTCATAACAGCTTTATAAAGCTATAAGCATGTCATAGGGAGACATAACAGATTTATAAAGCTATAAGCATGTCATAGGGAGTTCATAACAGCTTTATAAAGCTATAAGCATGTTATAGGGAGTTCATACCAGCTATATAAAGCTATAAGCATGACATAGGGAGACATAACAGCTTTATAAAGCTATAAGCATGTCATAGGGAGTTCATAACACCTTTATAAAGCTATAAGCATGACATAGGGAGACATAAGAGCTTTATAAAGCTATAAGCATGTCATAGGGAGTTCATAACACCTCTATAAAGCAATAAGCATGTCATAGGGAGACATAACAGCTTTATAAAGCTATAAGCATGTCATAGGGGGTTCATAACAGCTTCATAAAGCTATAAGCATGTCATAGGGAGTTCATAACAGCTTTATAAAGCTATAAGCATGTCATAGGGAGTTCATAACAGCTTTATAAAGCTATAAGCATGTCATAGGGATTTCATAACAGCTTTATAAAGCTATAATCATGTCATAGGGAGTTCATAACAGCTTTATAAAGCTATAAGCATGTAATAGGGAGTTCATAACAGCTTTATAAAGCTATAAGCATGTCATAGGGAGTTCATAACAGCTTTATAAAGCTATAAGCATGTCATAGGGAGTTCATAACAGCTTTATAAAGCTATAAGCATGTCATAGGGAGTTCATAACAGCTTTATAAAGCTATAAGCATGTCATAGGCAGTTCATAACAGCTTTATAAAGCTATAAGCATGTCATAGGGATTTCATAACAGCTTTATAAAGCTATAATCATGTCATAGGGAGTTCATAACAGCTTTATAAAGCTATAAGCATGTAATAGGGAGTTCATAACAGCTTTATAAAGCTATAAGCATGTCATAGGGAGTTCATACCAGCTATATAAAGCTATAAGCATGTTATAGGGAGTTCATAACAGCTTTATAAAGCTATAAGCATGTCATAGGGATTTCATAACAGCTTTATAAAGCTATAATCATGTCATAGGGAGTTCATAACAGCTTTATAAAGCTATAAGCATGTAATAGGGAGTTCATAACAGCTTTATAAAGCTATAAGCATGTCATAGGGAGTTCATACCAGCTATATAAAGCTATAAGCATGTTATAGGGAGTTCATAACAGCTTATAAAGCTATAAGCATGTCATAGGGATTTCATAACAGCTTTATAAAGCTATAATCATGTCATAGGGAGTTCATAACAGCTTTATAAAGCTATAAGCATGTAATAGGGAGTTCATAACAGCTTTATAAAGCTATAAGCATATCATAGGGAGTTCATAACAGCTTTAGACAGCTATAAGCATGTAATAGGGAGTTCATAACAGCTTTATAAAGGTATAAGCATGTCATAGGGAGTTCATAACAGCTTTATAAAGGTATAAGCATGTCATAGGGAGTTCATAACAGCTTTATAAAGCTATAAGCATGTCATAGGGAGTTTATAACAGCTTTATAAAGCTATAAGCATGTCATAGGGAGTTTATAACAGCTTTATAAAGCTATAAGCATGTCATAGGGAGTTCATAACAGCTTTATAAAGCTATAAGCATGTCATTGGGAGTTCATAACAGCTTTATAAAGCTATAAGCATATCATAGGGAGTTCATAACAGCTTTAGACAGCTATAAGCATGTAATAGGGAGTTCATAACAGCTTTATAAAGGTATAAGCATGTCATAGGGAGTTCATAACAGCTTTATAAAGGTATAAGCATGTCATAGGGAGTTCATAACAGCTTTATAAAGGTATAAGCATGTCATAGGGAGTTCATAACAGCTTTATAAAGGTATAAGCATGTCATAGGGAGTTCATGACAGCTTTATAAAGCTATAAGCATGTCATAGGGAGTTCATAACAGCTTTATAAAGCTATAAGCATGTCATAGGGAGTTCATAACAGCTTTATAAAGGTATAAGCATGTCATAGGGAGTTCATAACAGCTTTATAAAGCTATAAGCATGTCATAGGGAGTTCATAACAGCTTTATAAAGCTAT
>NW_026600417.1:141018-285347 GCF_029448725.1 Salvelinus fontinalis | reverse complement strand
ACTAAAAGTGAAGTGGGGATATTAACACATGTTAAATACTAAAAGTGAAGTGGGGATATTAACACATGTTAAATACTAAAAGTGAAGTGGGGATATTAACACATGCTAAATACTAAAAGTGAAGTGGGGATATTAACACATGTTAAATACTTAAAGTGAAGTGGGGATATTAACACATGTTAAATACTAGAAGTAAAGTGGGGATATTAACACATGTTAAATACTAAAAGTAAAGTGGGGATATTAACACATGTTAAAAGCTAAAAGCTCAAACAAAAGAACAAGGGGACTGACCGATATTGTCAGGATGAATGCAGGGAGAACAGGCATCAAAATAGTATCAAATGGCACTGAAACAGAGACTTGGCTCGAGAACGAACAGAGACAGAGCCAGGGAGAGAGATGGAGAGAGAGAGAGAGAGAGGAGAGAGAGAGAGAGAGAGAGAGAGAGAGAGAGATGGAGAGAGAGAGAGAGAGAGAGAGAGAGAGAGAGAGAGAGAGAGAGATGGAGAGAGAGAGAGGGAGAGAGAGAGAGAGATGGAGAGAGAGAGAGGGAGGGAGAGAGAGAGAGAGAGATGGAGGTAGAGAGGGTGGAGAGGGAGACACCTAGAAAGAGCCAGGGAGGGAGGGAGGAGGGAGGGAGGGAGGGAGGGAGGGAGGGAGGGAGACAGGGAGGGAGGGAGGGAGGGAGGGGAGGGAGGGGAGGGAGGGAGGGAGGGAGGGAGGGAGGGAGAGGGAGAGAGACATAGAAAAAGACAGGGATAGAGATGGAGAAGAGGGATGGGAGTGTAAGGAGGGAGGAGGGGAGAAGGAGGGAGGGAGATAGAGACACATAGAGAGAGCCAGTAGGAGAGAGGAGTAGGAGAGGAGTAGGAGATAGGAGAGAGAGAGAGTGAGGAACAGGAGAGGGGAGAGGGGAGAGAGGAGAGAGAGAGTGAGGAACAGGAGAGAGGAGAGAGAGAGAGTGGGGAACAGGAGAGAGGAGAGAGAGAGAGAGAGAGAGAGAGAGAGTGAGGAACAGGAGAGAGGAGAGAGAGAGTGAGGAACAGGAGAGAGGAGAAGGAGATAGGAGTCTTTGCACAGGGCTGTGAGGTGGAGGATGAAACAAAAGCCTGTTGGAGGGAGGCCTGGCTAATCGCCCACCAGGTCTATGTGTCTCAGTCTGACAGGGAGCTAAAGATTCTCCTCACACACACACACACAAACACACACACACACAAACTGACACAATCTCTCTCTCTCTCTCTCATTCTTTTCTTTCTCACCCCTCGCTCTGTCACTTTTCTCTCTGTCTCTGCCAGATCACTGCAGCCTCTGCCAATAGCTTCCACATTCTACTCCACGCCTTTTCTCACTCTGTGTCCTGCTCTCTCCCTCTGTCATTCTCTCTCTCTCTATCCTCTACAGCTCACCCATGCTGCTAATTATCCATTCTAAGTGGGTCCCAGGGATTAGAAATCTCTCAGTAGAGAGAGGGAGGAAAGAGGTGGAGAGAGACAGAGAGAAGGGGGAGGGAGAGAGAGAGAGCAAGAGAATGACAGAGAGGATTTTTACTGAACACTGAGATACAGAGTGATGACAACACAGTGTCTTCATAAGAAGAGAGCATTGCTTCCCAGGTGCGCTGCTGTTCGGTGGGAAATGTAGCTATGTCAGGGAGTGTCTGATTGATTGATGGGAAAGTCACGGTGTGTGTGTGTGTGTGTGTGTGTGTGTGTGTGTGTGTGTGTGTGTGTATGTGTGTGTGTGTGTGTGTGTATGTGTGTGTGTGTGTATGTGTGTGTGTGTGTGTGTGTGTGTGTGTGTGTGTGTGTGTGTGTGTGTGTGTGTGTGTGTGTGTGTGTGTGTGTGGGTGTGTGTGGGTGTGTGTGTGTGTGAGTGTGTTGTATCCAAGTGTGTGTGTGTGTGTGTGTGTGTGTGTGTGTGTGTGTGTGTGATGTATCTAAGTGTGTGGGTGTGTGTAGCTGTAAGTGTGGGAGACAAGCAGCGGAGAGGGTGGGGGGCAGTTTATTGTTGTCCTCATCATTATTTATCACTAGGAGCGGGGGAGGGGGGAATAAACACGGACACATTCTATCAGCTTAATGGCGTTATAAATCTGAGGCTGGGATCCAGGCCGGGATATATGACAGGCGTCATCAAGCCCACTGAGAGGCACTTGGCCTCGAGTACACCTTGAGTGATGGGTGTTGGTGTTGGTGGGGGGAGGGGGGGGGGGGGGGGGGGGGGGGTGTCACACCAGGCCGGACCCTCAGAGAGAAACAAGAGGAGTGTGTGTGGGGGGGGGGTGATTACAGCGATGACAACACAGCTTTTATGGTTAACTGTAAAGAAGAAGAGGTTTTTTTTGGTCTAGTATGTGTGTGTGTAGGTTCTATAGGGTGCAGCTAGAAGTGAAATATGTGGATGGTGTTCTTGAAAGGCGGGTTAGGGGGGGGGGGGGGAGGCTGAGCACAGAGTGAAATCTAAAATTCTAAGTCTGCCATTTGCATTGCTCTTGTCAGAATGACAGATGATGCCAGAGATGTTGTATGCCTGTGATTAGTGACGTCTATCACTTTGTGTAATAGTATTCTAAGGCAGCGGTTACTGTGTGTGTGTGTGTGTGTGTGTGTGTGTGTGTGTGTGTGTGTGTGTGTGTGTGTGTGTGTGTGTGTGTGTGTGTGTGTGTGTGTGTGTGTGTGTGTGTGTGTGTGTGTGTGTTTAGGGCTTTCTGAGAGCTACTTTAGCTTTAGACTGTGGTGTGTTGTGATTTGTGGTGTGGTGTGATTTGTGGTGAGGTGTGATTTGTGGTGTGGTGTGATTTGTGGTGTGGTGTGATTTGTGGTGTGGTGTGATTTGTGGTGTGATTTGTGGTGAGGTGTTATTTGTGGTGAGGTGTGATTTGTGGTGTGGTGTGATTTGTGTTGTGGTGTGATTTGTGGTGAGGTGTTATTTGTGGTGAGGTGTGATTTGTGGTGAGGTGTGATTTGTGGTGTGGTGTGATTTGTGGTGTGATTTGTGGTGAGGTGTGATTTGTGGTGTGGTGTGATTTGTGGTGTGATTTGTGGTGAGGTGTGATTTGTGGGGAGGTGTGATTTGTGGTGAGGTGTGATTTGTGGTGTGGTGTGAGTTGTGGTGAGGTGTGATTTGTGGTGTGGTGTTATTTGTGGTGAGGTGTGATTTGTGGTGTGGTGTGAGTTGTGGTGAGGTGTGATTTGTGGGGAGGTGTGATTTGTGGTGTGGTGTTATTTGTGGTGTGGTGTGAGTTGTGGTGTGGTGTGAGTTGTGGTGAGGTGTGATTTGTGGTGTGGTGTTATTTGTGGTGTGGTGTGAGTTGTGGTGTGGTGTGAGTTGTGGTGAGGTGTGATTTGTGGTGTGGTGTTATTTGTGGTGAGGTGTGATTTGTGGGGAGGTGTGATTTGTGGTGTGGTGTGATTTGTGGTGTGGTGTGAGTTGTGGTGAGGTGTGATTTGTGGTGTGGTGTGATTTGTGGTGTGGTGTTATTTGTGGTGAGGTGTGATTTGTGGTGTGGTGTGATTTGTGGTGTGGTGTGATTTGTGGTGAGGTGTGATTTGTGGGGAGGTGTGATTTGTGGTGAGGTGTGATTTGCGGTGAGGTGTGATTTGTGGTGAGGTGTGATTTGTGGGGAGGTGTGATGATGTGTATCACATCATCCTCATCCTGACAAGTTAGTACTTCTACACTCTAATTTTACATTGGATGAAATCATGTTTTAAATGCTCCCCATGTTATTGACTAGGTGTGAAGTCATTTTTCATTGGATGTTTTAAAAGCTCTCCGTAATGTTATTGTGAAACCATAACAGGAATACAGACAAAGACTTTATGCATAACGTCCACAATTGTTCCGCTTGGACAGTCAACTTAATTCAGTGATTCATTCAAAATTATATCATAAATTATGTCAGATACTTCACAACCGATCGTACCCTCCAGTTCACTTTGTTTCTGTCTGAAATGGCACCTTATTCTCTATGTATAGTGCACTATAGTGTATATGACATAGGGTGCCATTCCGGACTTATCAGAAAATAGGGCTCCTCCATTTTCAACAGAAATTATTCATATCTCCTCAGTTTTGTAAAGCAAACATTATTTGTGCCACTCTGTAATTTATCTATAATGACTTTTTGAATAATGTCATGAAGCGTTTTATATGCAAGCCAGCCAGTCATTCAGTGTACCCCAATCAAGTGGTTTTTAATGAACTTCAAACAAGTGTTATCGGGCAACGTGGCGGCTCCGCTTCACTTCTCAACTCCAGGAACGAGAGGACACCTTATCTGCTCTCCCCTTCTTTTCTTCCTCTCTCTGTCTCTCTCTCTCTTCTCTGTCTCTCTCTCTTTCCCCCTCTCTCTGTCTCTCTCTTTTGCTTTCTCTCCCTCTCTTTCTCTGTCTCTGTCTCTCTCTCTCTTTCTCTGTCTCTCTCTATTAGTTTTTTTTCGCTCTGTCTGCCATATTCTCTTTCTCTCAATCTCTCCATATAATATCTCTCATTATCTCTGCCTCATTCCATCTGCCTCGTTCTCTCTCTCTCTCATTCTATCTCTCCCAGTGTTCTCACTCTGTTTCTCTCTTTCTTTATCTGAGCCCTCAGTTTAACCAAGTAAAATTGTCTCACCAGGAGATGGGAGTTGTATGTATGCACAGCACTGTAGACTCTATCCATCAACACAGACACAGAACTGCATCAGCACTGTAGACTCTACCCATCAACACACAGACACAGAACTTCATCAGTACTGTAGACTCTACCCATGAACACACAGACACAGAACTTCATCAGTACTGTAGACTCTACCCATGAACACACAGACACAGAACTTCATCAGTACTGTAGACTCTACCCATCAACACACAGACACAGAACTTCATCAGTACTGTAGACTCTACCCATCAACACACAGACACAGAACTTCATCAGGACTGTAGACTCTATCCATCAACACAGACACAGAACTTCATCAGTACTGTAGACTCTACCCATCAACACACAGACACAGAACTTCATCAGTACTGTAGACTCTATCCATCAACACAGACACAGAACTTCATCAGTACTGTAGACTCTACCCAACAACACACAGACACAGAACTTCATCAGTACTGTAGACTCTATCCATCAACACAGACACAGAACTTCATCAGTACTGTAGACTCTACCCATCAACACACAGACACAGAACTTCATCAGTACTGTAGACTCTATCCATCAACACAGACACAGAACTTCATCAGCACTGTAGACTCTATCCATCAACACAGACACAGAACTTCATCAGTACTGTAGACTCTACCCATCAACACACAGACACAGAACTTCATCAGTACTGTAGACTCTACCCATCAACACACAGACACAGAACTTCATCAGCACTGTAGACTCTATCCATCAACACAGACACAGAACTTCATCAGTACTGTAGACTCTACCCATCAACACACAGACACAGAACTTCATCAGTACTGTAGACTCTATCCATCAACACAGACACAGAACTTCATCAGTACTGTAGACTCTACCCATCAACACACAGACACATAACTTCATCAGTACTGTAGACTCTACCCATCAACACACAGACACAGAACTTCATCAGCACTGTAGACTCTATCCATCAACACACAGACACAGAACTTCATCAGCACTGTAGACTCTACCCATCAACACACAGACACAGAACCTCATCAGCACTGTCTGTCTCTCTGTCTCCATTCTCTCCTCTCATCTCCATCAGCAACCGTGTCATAGGTGACTATTTTTACTCAGCCATTCACCTGAGTTGATGGGATGTTAATTTTAGACACCCAATTGCCAAGTGAGCCGAACACGCTCTCTCTCTCTCTCTGCATCTCTCTCTCTCACTCTGCCTCTCTCTCTTTCTATCTCTCTCTCTCTGCCTCTCTCTCTTTCTATCTCTCTCTCCTTTACTCTCTCTCTCTCACTCTGTCTCTCTCTCTTTCTATCTCTCTATTTTACTCTCTCTTTCTCTCTCTCTCTGCCTCTCTCTCTCTGCCTCTCTCTTTCTGCCTCTCTCTCTCTCTCTCTTTCTATCTCTCTCTCTTTCTATCTCTCTCTCCTTCATTCTCTCTCTCTCTCTCTCTCTGCCTCTCTCTCTCTGCCCCTCTCTCTCTCTCTCTCTCTCTCTTTCTATCTCTCTCTCCTTCACTCTTTCTCTCTCTATCTCTGCCTCTCTCTCTCTCTCTTTCTATCTCTCTCTCTTTTACTCTCTCTTTCTCTCTGCCTCTCTCTCTCTCTCTCTCTCTTTCTATATCTCTCTCTTTGTATCTCTCTCTCCTTTACTCTCTCTCTCTCTTTCTTTCTCTCTCTCTCTCTCTCTCTCCCTCTCTCTCTCTCTCTCTCTCTCTCTCTCTCTCTCTCTCTCTCTTTCTATCTCTCTTTCTCTTTTCTCATCAAAGCAGAAGCCGCTTTCATTGAACCTCTGTTGTTGTGTAAATGGAAACATGGCCCTATTTCTATCATGTCACTGACACAGTATAATAATAATGCACTGCTCTCTTCACCTCCTATCGATGTCCTATCGTTGGTATCATTGGCCCACTCCAACTCACATACCCTTCAAACCTTGTTAAGGGCTATAGAGACAACCAACACTACCTCTACCAGATATAACAACCCAACAACTAGAGACAACCAACACTAACTCTACCAGATATAACTACCCAACCACTAGAGGTAACCAACACTACCTCTACCAGATATAACTACCCAACCACTAGAGACAACAAACACTACCTCTACCAGATATAACTACCAAACCACTAGAGACAACCAACACTACCTCTACCAGATATAACTACCCAACCACTACCAACACTACCTCTACCAGATATAACTACCCAACCACTAGAGACAACCAACACTACCTCTACCAGATATAACTACCCAACCACTACCAACACTACCTCTACCAGATATAACTACCCAACCAGTAGAGGTAACCAACACTAACTCTACCAGATATAACTACCCAACCACTAGAGACAACCAACACTAACTCTACCAGATATAACTACCCAACCACTAGAGGTAACCAACACTACCTCTACCAGATATAACTACCCAACCACTAGAGGTAACCAACACTACCTCTACCAGATGTAACTACCCAACCACTAGAGACAACCAACACTAACTCTACCAGATATAACTACCCAACCACTAGAGACAACCAACACTACCTCTACCAGATTTAACTACCCAACCACTACCAACACTACCTCTACCAGATATAACTACCCATCCACTAGAGATAACCAACACTACCTCTACCAGATATAACTACCCAACCACTAGAGGTAACCAACACTACCTCTACCAGATATAACTACCCAACCACTAGAGGTAACCAACACTACCTCTACCAGATATAACTACCCAACCACTAGAGACAACCAACACTACCTCTACCAGATATAACTACCCAACCACTAGAGGTAACCAACACTACCTCTACCAGATATAACTACCCGACCACTAGAGGTAACCAACACTACCTCTACCAGATATAACTACCCAACCACTAGAGACAACCAACACTACCTCTACCAGATATAACTACCCAACCACTAGAGACAACCAACACTACCTCTACCAGATATAACTACCCAACCACTACCAACACTACCTCTACCAGATATAACTACCCAACCACTAGAGGTAACCAACACTAACTCTACCAGATATAACTACCCAACCACTAGAGACAACCAACACTAACTCTACCAGATATAACTACCCAACCACTAGAGGTAACCAACACTAACTCTACCAGATATAACTACCCAACCACTAGAGGTAACCAACACTACCTCTACCAGATATAACTACCCAACCACTAGAGACAACCAACACTAACTCTACCAGATATAACTACCCAACCACTAGAGACAACCAACACTAACTCTACCAGATATAACTAACCAACCACTAGAGGTAACCAACACTACCTCTACCAGATATAACTACCCAACCACTAGAGGTAACCAACACTACCTCTACCAGATATAACTACCCAACCACTAGAGACAACCAACACTACCTCTACCAGATATAACTACCCAACCACTAGAGGTAACCAACACTACCTCTACCAGATATAACTACCCAACCACTAGAGACAACCAACACTACCTCTACCAGATATAACTACCCAACCACTAGAGGTAACCAACACTAACTCTACCAGATATAACTACCCAACCACTAGAGACAACCAACACTACATCTACCAGATATAACTACCCAACCACTAGAGGTAACCAACACTAACTCTACCAGATATAACTACCCAACCACTAGAGGTAACCAACACTACCTCTACCAGATATAACTACCCAACCACTAGAGGTAACCAACACTACCTCTACCAGATATAACTACCCAACCACTAGAGGTTACCAACACTAACTCTACCAGATATAACTACCCAACCACTAGAGGTAACCAACACTACCTCTACCAGATATAACTACCTAACCACTAGAGACAACCAACACTACCTCTACCAGATATAACTACCCAACCACTAGAGACAACCAACACTACCTCTACCAGATATAACTATCTAGAGACAACCAACACTACCTCTACCAGATATAACTACCCAACCACTAGAGGTAACCAACACTACCTCTACCAGATATAACTACCCAACCACTAGAGGTAACCAACACTACCTCTACCAGATATAACTACCCAACCACTAGAGACAACCAACACTACCTCTACCAGATATAACTACCCAACCACTAGAGACAACCAACACTAACTCTACCAGATATAACTACCCAACCACTAGAGGTAACCAACACTACCTCTAACAGATATAACTACCCAACCACTAGAGGTAACCAACACTACCTCTACCAGATATAACTACCCAACCACTAGAGGTAACCAACACTACCTCTACCAGATATAACTACCCAACCACTAGAGGTAACCAACACTAACTCTACCAGATATAACTACCCAAACACTAGAGACAACCAACACTACCTCTACCAGATATAACTACCCAACAACTAGAGACAACCAACACTACCTCTACCAGATATAACTACCCAACCACTAGAGACAACCAACACTACCTCTACCAGATATAACTACCCAATCACTAGAGGTAACCAACACTAACTCTACCAGATATAACTACCCAACCACTAGAGACAACCAACACTACCTCTACCAGATATAACTACCCAACAACTAGAGACAACCAACACTACCTCTACCAGATATAACTACCCAACCACTAGAGACAACCAACACTACCTCTACCAGATATAACTACCCAATCACTAGAGGTAACCAACACTAACTCTACCAGATATAACTACCCAACCACTAGAGACAACCAACACTACCTCTACCAGATATAACTACCCAACGACTACGAACACTACCTCTACCAGATATAACTACCCAACCACTAGAGGTAACCAACACTAACTCTACCAGATATAACTACCCAACCACTAGAGACAACCAACACTAACTCTACCAGATATAACTACCCAACCACTAGAGGTAACCAACACTAACTCTACCAGATATAACTACCCAACCACTAGAGACAACCAACACTACCTCTACCAGATATAACTACCCAACCGCTAGAGACAACCAACACTACCTCTACCAGATATAACTATCTAGAGACAACCAACACTACCTCTACCAGATATAACTACCCAACAACTAGAGGTAACCAACACTACCTCTACCAGATATAACTACCCAACCACTAGAGGTAACCAACACTACCTCTACCAGATATAACTACCCAACCACTAGAGACAACCAACACTACCTCTACCAGATATAACTACCCAACCACTAGAGACAACCAACACTAACTCTACCATATATAACTACCCAACCACTAGAGACAACCACCACTAACTCTACCAGATATAACTACCCAACCACTAGAGACAACCAACACTACCTCTACCAGATATAACTACCCAACCACTAGAGGTAACCAACACTAACTCTACCAGACATAACTACCCAACCAGTAGAGGTAACCAACACTACCTCTACCAGATATAACTACCCAACCACTAGAGACAACCAACACTACCTCTACCAGATATAACTACCCAACCACTAGAGGTAACCAACACTACCTCTACCAGATATAACTACCCAACCACTAGAGGTAACCAACACTACCTCTACCAGATATAACTACCCAACCACTAGAGACAACCAACAATACCTCTACCAGATATAACTACCTAACCACTAGAGACAACCAACACTACCTCTACCAGATAGAACTACCCAACCACTAGAGGTAACCAACACTACCTCTACCAGATATAACTACCCAACCACTAGAGGTAACCACCACTAACTCTACCAGATATAACTACCCAACCACTAGAGGTAACCAACACTACCTCTACCAGATATAACTACCCAACCACTAGAGGTAACCAACACTACCTCTACCAGATATAACTACCCAACCACTAGAGGTAACCAACAATAACTCTACCAGATATAACTACCCAACCACTAGAGACAACCAACACTACCTCTACCAGATATAACTACCCAACCACTAGAGACAACCAACACTACCTCTACCAGATATAACTACCCAACCACTAGAAACAACCAACACTACCTCTACCAGATATAACTACCCAACCACTAGAGACAACCAACACTACCTCTACCAGATATAACTACCCAACCACTAGAGACAATCAACACTACCTCTACCAGATATAACTACCCAACGACTACGAACACTACCTCTACCAGATATAACTACCCAACCACTAGAGACAATCAACACTACCTCTACCAGATATAACTACCCAACGACTACGAACACTACCTCTACCAGATATAACTACCCAACGACTACGAACACTACCTCTACCAGATATAACTACCCAACGACTACGAACACTACCTCTACCAGATATAACTACCCAACGACTACGAACACTAACTCTATCAGATATAACTACCCAACCACTAGAGACAATCAACACTACCTCTACCAGATATAACTACCCAACGACTACGAACACTACCTCTACCAGATATAACTACCCAACCACTAGAGGTAACCAACACTAACTCTACCAGATATGACTACCCAACCACTAGAGACAACCAACACTAACTCTACCAGATATAAAACTACCCAACCACTAGAGGTAACCAACACTAACTCTACCAGATATAACTACCCAAACACTAGAGACAACCAACACTACCTCTACCAGATATAACTACCCAACCAATAGAGACAACCAACACTACCTCTACCAGATATAACTATCTAGAGACAACCAACACTACCTCTACCAGATATAACTACCCAACCACTAGAGGTAACCAACACTACCTCTACCAGATATAACTACCCAACCAAAAGAGGTAACCAACACTACCTCTACCAGATATAACTACCCAACCACTAGAGACAACCAACACTACCTCTACCAGATATAACTACCCAACCACTAGAGACAACCAACACTAACTCTACCATATATAACTACCCAACCACTAGAGACAACCACCACTAACTCTACCAGATATAACTACCCAACCACTAGAGACAACCAACACTACCTCTACCAGATATAACTACCCAACCACTAGAGGTAACCAACACTACCTCTACCAGATATAACTACCCAACCACTAGAGACAACCAACACTAACTCTACCAGATATAACTACCCAACCACTAGAGACAACCAACACTACCTCTACCAGATATAACTACCCAACCACTAGAGGTAACCAACACTACCTCTACCAGATATAACTACCCAACCACTAGAGACAACCAACACTACCTCTACCAGATATAACTACCCAACCACTAAAGGTAACCAACACTACCTCTACCAGATATAACTACCCAACCACTAGAGGTAACCAACACTACCTCTACCAGATATAACTACCCAACCACTAGAGACAACCAACACTACCTCTACCAGATATAACTACCCAACCACTAGAGGTAACCAACACTACCTCTACCAGATATAACTACCCAACCACTAGAGACAACCAACACTACCTCTACCAGATATAACTACCCAACCACTAGAGGTAACCAACACTACCTCTACCAGATATAACTACCCAACCACTAGAGGTAACCAACACTACCTCTACCAGATATAACTACCCAACCACTAGAGACAACCAACACTACCTCTACCAGATATAACTACCCAACCACTAGAGGTAACCAATACTACCTCTAACAGATATAACTACCCAACCACTAGAGGTAACCAACACTACCTCTACCAGATATAACTACCCAACCACTAGAGGTAATCAACACTAACTCTACCAGATATAACTACCCAACCACTAGAGACAACCAACACGACCTCTACCAGATATAACTACCCAACCACTAGAGGTAACCAACACTACCTCTACCAGATATAACTACCCAACCACTACCAACACTACCTCTACCAGATATAACTACCCAACCACTAGAGGTAACCAACACTACCTCTACCAGATATAACTACCCAACCACTAGAGGTAACCAACACTACCTCTACCAGATATAACTACCCAACCACTAGAGGTAACCAACACTACCTCTACCAGATATAACTACCCAACCACTAGAGGTAACCAACACTAGCTCTACCAGATATAACTACCCAACCACTAGAGGTAACCAACACTACCTCTACCAGATATAACTACCCAACCACTAGATACAACCAACACTACATCTACCAGATATAACTACCCAACCACTAGAGGTAACCAACACTACCTCTACCAGATATAACTACCCAACCACTAGAGGTAACCAACACTACCTCTACCAGATATAACTACCCAACCACTAGAGGTAACCAACACTACCTCTACCAGATATAACTACCCAACCACTAGAGACAACCAACACTAACTCTACCAGATATAACTACCCAACCACTAGAGACAACCAACACTACCTCTACCAGATATAACTACCCAACCACTACCAACACTACCTCTACCAGATATAACTACCCATCCACTAGAGATAACCAACACTACCTCTACCAGATATAACTACCCAACCACTAGAGGTAACCAACACTACCTCTACCAGATTTAACTACCCAACCACTAGAGACAACCAACACTACCTCTACCAGATATAACTACCCAACCACTAGAGACAACCAACACTACCTCTACCAGATATAACTACCCAACCACTAGAGGTAACCAACACTACCTCTACCAGATATAACTACCCAACCACTAGAGACAACCAACACTACCTCTACCAGATATAACTACCCAACCACTACCAACACTACCTCTACCAGATATAACTACCCAACCACTAGAGACAACCAACACTACCTCTACCAGATATAACTACCCAACCACTAGAGGTAACCAACACTAGCTCTACCAGATATAACTACCCAACCACTAGAGGTAACCAACACTACCTCTACCAGATATAACTACCCAACCACTAGAGACAACCAACACTACCTCTACCAGATATAACTACCCAACCACTAGAGGTAACCAATACTACCTCTAACAGATATAACTACCCAACCACTAGAGGTAACCAACACTACCTCTACCAGATATAACTACCCAACCACTAGAGGTAATCAACACTAACTCTACCAGATATAACTACCCAACCACTAGAGACAACCAACACGACCTCTACCAGATATAACTACCCAACCACTAGAGGTAACCAACACTACCTCTACCAGATATAACTACCCAACCACTACCAACACTACCTCTACCAGATATAACTACCCAACCACTAGAGGTAACCAACACTACCTCTACCAGATATAACTACCCAACCACTAGAGGTAACCAACACTACCTCTACCAGATATAACTACCCAACCACTAGAGGTAACCAACACTACCTCTACCAGATATAACTACCCAACCACTAGAGGTAACCAACACTAGCTCTACCAGATATAACTACCCAACCACTAGAGGTAACCAACACTACCTCTACCAGATATAACTACCCAACCACTAGATACAACCAACACTACATCTACCAGATATAACTACCCAACCACTAGAGGTAACCAACACTACCTCTACCAGATATAACTACCCAACCACTAGAGGTAACCAACACTACCTCTACCAGATATAACTACCCAACCACTAGAGGTAACCAACACTACCTCTACCAGATATAACTACCCAACCACTAGAGACAACCAACACTACCTCTACCAGATATAACTACCCAACCACTAGAGACAACCAACACTACCTCTACCAGATATAACTACCCAACCACTACCAACACTACCTCTACCAGATATAACTACCCATCCACTAGAGATAACCAACACTACCTCTACCAGATATAACTACCCAACCACTAGAGGTAACCAACACTACCTCTACCAGATTTAACTACCCAACCACTAGAGACAACCAACACTACCTCTACCAGATATAACTACCCAACCACTAGAGACAACCAACACTACCTCTACCAGATATAACTACCCAACCACTAGAGGTAACCAACACTACCTCTACCAGATATAACTACCCAACCACTAGAGACAACCAACACTACCTCTACCAGATATAACTACCCAACCACTACCAACACTACCTCTACCAGATATAACTACCCAACCACTAGAGACAACCAACACTACCTCTACCAGATATAACTACCCAACCACTAGAGGTAACCAACACTAGCTCTACCAGATATAACTACCCAACCACTAGAGGTAACCAACACTACCTCTACCAGATATAACTACCCAACCACTAGAGACAACCAACACTACCTCTTCCCAATATAACTACCCAACCACTAGATGTAACCAACACTACCTCTACCAGATATAACTACCCAACCACTAGAGACAACCAACACTACCTCTACCAGATATAACTACCCAACCACAAGAGGTAACCAACACTACCTCTACCAGATATAACTACCCAACCACTAGAGGTAACCAAAACTACCTCTACCAGATATAACTACCCAACCACTAGAGACAACCAACACTAACTCTACCAGATATAACTACCCAACCACTAGAGACAACCAACACTACCTCTACCAGATATAACTACCCAACCACTAAAGGTAACCAACACTACCTCTACCAGATATAACTACCCAACCACTAGAGGTAACCAACACTACCTCTACCAGATATAACTACCCAACCACTAGAGACAACCAACACTACCTCTACCAGATATAACTACCCAACCACTAGAGGTAACCAACACTACCTCTACCAGATATAACTACCCAACCACTAGAGACAACCAACACTACCTCTACCAGATATAACTACCCAACCACTAGAGGTAACCAACACTACCTCTACCAGATATAACTACCCAACCACTAGAGACAACCAACACTACCTCTACCAGATATAACTACCCAACCACTAGAGACAACCAACACTACCTCTACCAGATATAACTACCCAACCACTAGAGGTAACCAATACTACCTCTAACAGATATAACTACCCAACCACTAGAGGTAACCAACACTACCTCTACCAGATATAACTACCCAACCACTAGAGGTAATCAACACTAACTCTACCAGATATAACTACCCAACCACTAGAGACAACCAACACGACCTCTACCAGATATAACTACCCAACCACTAGAGGTAACCAACACTACCTCTACCAGATATAACTACCCAACCACTACCAACACTACCTCTACCAGATATAACTACCCAACCACTAGAGGTAACCAACACTACCTCTACCAGATATAACTACCCAACCACTAGAGGTAACCAACACTACCTCTACCAGATATAACTACCCAACCACTAGAGGTAACCAACACTACCTCTACCAGATATAACTACCCAACCACTAGAGGTAACCAACACTAGCTCTACCAGATATAACTACCCAACCACTAGAGGTAACCAACACTACCTCTACCAGATATAACTACCCAACCACTAGAGGTAACCAACACTACCTCTACCAGATTTAACTACCCAACCACTAGAGACAACCAACACTACCTCTACCAGATATAACTACCCAACCACTAGAGACAACCAACACTACCTCTACCAGATATAACTACCCAACCACTAGAGGTAACCAACACTACCTCTACCAGATATAACTACCCAACCACTAGAGACAACCAACACTACCTCTACCAGATATAACTACCCAACCACTACCAACACTACCTCTACCAGATATAACTACCCAACCACTAGAGACAACCAACACTACCTCTACCAGATATAACTACCCAACCACTAGAGGTAACCAACACTAGCTCTACCAGATATAACTACCCAACCACTAGAGGTAACCAACACTACCTCTACCAGATATAACTACCCAACCACTAGAGACAACCAACACTACCTCTTCCCAATATAACTACCCAACCACTAGATGTAACCAACACTACCTCTACCAGATATAACTACCCAACCACTAGAGACAACCAACACTACCTCTACCAGATATAACTACCCAACCACAAGAGGTAACCAACACTACCTCTACCAGATATAACTACCCAACCACTAGAGGTAACCAAAACTACCTCTACCAGATATAACTACCCAACCACTAGAGACAACCAACACTAACTCTACCAGATATAACTACCCAACCACTAGAGACAACCAACACTAACTCTACCAGATATAACTAACTAGAGACAACCAACACTACCTCTACCAGATATAACTACCCAACCTTTAGAGGTAACCAACACTACCTCTACCAGATATAACTACCCAACCACTAGAGACAACCAACACTACCTCTACCAGATATAACTACCCAACCACTAGAGGTAACCAACACTACCTCTACCAGATATAACTACCCAACCACTAGAGACAACCAACACTAACTCTACCAGATATAACTACCTAACCACTAGAGGTAACCAACACTACCTCTACCAGATATAACTACCCAACCACTAGAGGTAACCAACACTACCTCTACCAGATATAACTACCCAACCACTAGAGACAACCACCACTAACTCTACCAGATATAACTACCCAACCACTAGAGACAACCAACACTAACTCTACCAGATATAACTACCTAACCACTAGAGGTAACCAACACTACCTCTACCAGATATAACTACCCAACCACTAGAGACAACCAACACTAACTCTACCAGATATAACTACCCAACCACTAGAGACAACCAACACTAACTCTACCAGATATAACTAACTAGAGACAACTAACACTACCTCTACCAGATATAACTACCCAACCACTAGAGGTAACCAACACTACCTCTACCAGATATAACTACCCAACCACTAGAGACAACCAACACTACCTCTACCAGATTTAACTACCCAACCACTAGAGGTAACCAACACTACCTCTACCAGATATAACTACCCAACCACTAGAGACAACCAACACTACCTCTACCAGATATAACTATCTAGAGACAACCAACACTACCTCTACCAGATATAACTACCCAACCACTAGAGGTAACCAACACTACCTCTACCAGATATAACTACCCAACCACTAGAGGTAACCAACACTACCTCTACCAGATATAACTACCCAACCACTAGAGACAACCAACACTACCTCTACCAGATATAACTACCCAACCACTAGAGACAACCAACACTAACTCTACCATATATAACTACCCAACCACTAGAGACAACCACCACTAACTCTACCAGATATAACTACCCAACCACTAGAGACAACCAACACTACCTCTACCAGATATAACTACCCAACCACTAGAGGTAACCAACACTACCTCTACCAGATATAACTACCTAACCACTAGAGACAACCAACACTACCTCTACCAGATATAACTACCCAACCACTAGAGGTAACCACCACTAACTCTACCAGATATAACTACCCAACCACTAGAGGTAACCAACACTACCTCTACCAGATATAACTACCCAACCACTAGAGGTAACCAACACTACCTCTACCAGATATAACTACCCAACCACTAGAGGTAACCAACACTAACTCTACCAGATATAACTACCCAACCACTAGAGACAACCAACACTACCTCTACCAGATATAACTACCCAACGACTAGAGACAACCAACACTACCTCTACCAGATATAACTACCCAACCACTAGAGACAACCAACACTACCTCTACCAGATATAACTACCCAACCACTAGAGACAACCACCACTAACTCTACCAGATATAACTACCCAACCACTAGAGACAATCAACACTACCTCTACCAGATATAACTACCCAACGACTACGAACACTACCTCTACCAGATATATCTACCCAACCACTAGAGGTAACCAACACTAACTCTACCAGATATAACTACCCAACCACTAGAGACAACCAACACTAACTCTACCAGATATAACTACCCAACCACTAGAGGTAACCAACACTAACTCTACCAGATATAACTACCCAAACACTAGAGACAACCAACACTACCTCTACCAGATATAACTACCCAACCAATAGAGACAACCAACACTACCTCTACCAGATATAACTATCTAGAGACAACCAACACTACCTCTACCAGATATAACTACCCAACCACTAGAGGTAACCAACACTACCTCTACCAGATATAACTACCCAACCAAAAGAGGTAACCAACACTACCTCTACCAGATATAACTACCCAACCACTAGAGACAACCAACACTACCTCTACCAGATATAACTACCCAACCACTAGAGACAACCAACACTAACTCTACCATATATAACTACCCAACCACTAGAGACAACCACCACTAACTCTACCAGATATAACTACCCAACCACTAGAGACAACCAACACTACCTCTACCAGATATAACTACCCAACCACTAGAGGTAACCAACACTACCTCTACCAGATATAACTACCCAACCACTAGAGACAACCAACACTAACTCTACCAGATATAACTACCCAACCACTAGAGACAACCAACACTACCTCTACCAGATATAACTACCCAACCACTAGAGGTAACCAACACTACCTCTACCAGATATAACTACCCAACCACTAGAGACAACCAACACTACCTCTACCAGATATAACTACCCAACCACTAGAGGTAACCAACACTACCTCTACCAGATATAACTACCCAACCACTAGAGGTAACCAACACTACCTCTACCAGATATAACTACCCAACCACTAGAGACAACCAACACTACCTCTACCAGATATAACTACCCAACCACTAGAGGTAACCAACACTACCTCTACCAGATATAACTACCCAACCACTAGAGGTAACCAACACTACCTCTACCAGATATAACTACCCAACCACTAGAGACAACCAACACTACCTCTACCAGATATAACTACCCAACCACTAGAGGTAACCAACACTACCTCTACCAGATATAACTACCCAACCACTAGAGGTAACCAACACTACCTCTACCAGATATAACTACCCAACCACTAGAGGTAATCAACACTAACTCTACCAGATATAACTACCCAACCACTAGAGACAACCAACACGACCTCTACCAGATATAACTACCCAACCACTAGAGGTAACCAACACTACCTCTACCAGATATAACTACCCAACCACTACCAACACTACCTCTACCAGATATAACTACCCAACCACTAGAGGTAACCAACACTACCTCTACCAGATATAACTACCCAACCACTAGAGGTAACCAACACTACCTCTACCAGATATAACTACCCAACCACTAGAGGTAACCAACACTACCTCTACCAGATATAACTACCCAACCACTAGAGGTAACCAACACTAGCTCTACCAGATATAACTACCCATCCACTAGAGGTAACCAACACTACCTCTACCAGATATAACTACCCAACCACTAGAGACAACCAACACTACCTCTTCCCGATATAACTACCCAACCACTAGAGGTAACCAACACTACCTCTACCAGATATAACTACCCAACCACTAGATACAACCAACACTACCTCTACCAGATATAACTACCCAACCACTAGAGGTAACCAACACTACCTCTACCAGATATAACTACCCAACCACTAGAGGTAACCAACACTACCTCTACCAGATATAACTACCCAACCACTAGAGGTAACCAACACTACCTCTACCAGATATAACTACCCAACCACTAGAGACAACCAACACTACCTCTACCAGATATAACTACCCAACCACTAGAGACAACCAACACTACCTCTACCAGATATAACTACCCAACCACTAGAGGTAACCAACACTAACTCTACCAGATATAACTACCCAACCACTAGAGGTAAACAACACTACCTCTACCAGATATAACTACCTAACCACTAGAGACAACCAACACTACCTCTACCAGATATAACTACCCAACCACTACCAACACTACCTCTACCAGATATAACTACCCATCCACTAGAGATAACCAACACTACCTCTACCAGATTTAACTACCCAACCACTAGAGGTAACCAACACTACCTCTACCAGATTTAACTACCCAACCACTAGAGACAACCAACACTACCTCTACCAGATATAACTACCCACCCACTAGAGACAACCAACACTACCTCTACCAGATATAACTACCCAACCACTAGAGACAACCAACACTACCTCTACCAGATATAACTACCCAACCACTAGAGACAACCAACACTACCTCTACCAGATATAACTACCCAACCACTAGAGACAACCAACACTACCTCTACCAGATATAACTACCCAACCACTAGAGACAATCAACACTACCTCTACCAGATATAACTACCCAACGACTACGAACACTACCTCTACCAGATATAACTACCCAACCACTAGAGACAATCAACACTACCTCTACCAGATATAACTACCCAACGACTACGAACACTACCTCTACCAGATATAACTACCCAACGACTACGAACACTACCTCTACCAGATATAACTACCCAACGACTACGAACACTACCTCTACCAGATATAACTACCCAACGACTACGAACACTAACTCTATCAGATATAACTACCCAACCACTAGAGACAATCAACACTACCTCTACCAGATATAACTACCCAACGACTACGAACACTACCTCTACCAGATATAACTACCCAACCACTAGAGGTAACCAACACTAACTCTACCAGATATGACTACCCAACCACTAGAGACAACCAACACTAACTCTACCAGATATAAAACTACCCAACCACTAGAGGTAACCAACACTAACTCTACCAGATATAACTACCCAAACACTAGAGACAACCAACACTACCTCTACCAGATATAACTACCCAACCAATAGAGACAACCAACACTACCTCTACCAGATATAACTATCTAGAGACAACCAACACTACCTCTACCAGATATAACTACCCAACCACTAGAGGTAACCAACACTACCTCTACCAGATATAACTACCCAACCAAAAGAGGTAACCAACACTACCTCTACCAGATATAACTACCCAACCACTAGAGACAACCAACACTACCTCTACCAGATATAACTACCCAACCACTAGAGACAACCAACACTAACTCTACCATATATAACTACCCAACCACTAGAGACAACCACCACTAACTCTACCAGATATAACTACCCAACCACTAGAGACAACCAACACTACCTCTACCAGATATAACTACCCAACCACTAGAGGTAACCAACACTACCTCTACCAGATATAACTACCCAACCACTAGAGACAACCAACACTAACTCTACCAGATATAACTACCCAACCACTAGAGACAACCAACACTACCTCTACCAGATATAACTACCCAACCACTAGAGGTAACCAACACTACCTCTACCAGATATAACTACCCAACCACTAGAGACAACCAACACTACCTCTACCAGATATAACTACCCAACCACTAAAGGTAACCAACACTACCTCTACCAGATATAACTACCCAACCACTAGAGGTAACCAACACTACCTCTACCAGATATAACTACCCAACCACTAGAGACAACCAACACTACCTCTACCAGATATAACTACCCAACCACTAGAGGTAACCAACACTACCTCTACCAGATATAACTACCCAACCACTAGAGACAACCAACACTACCTCTACCAGATATAACTACCCAACCACTAGAGGTAACCAACACTACCTCTACCAGATATAACTACCCAACCACTAGAGGTAACCAACACTACCTCTACCAGATATAACTACCCAACCACTAGAGACAACCAACACTACCTCTACCAGATATAACTACCCAACCACTAGAGGTAACCAATACTACCTCTAACAGATATAACTACCCAACCACTAGAGGTAACCAACACTACCTCTACCAGATATAACTACCCAACCACTAGAGGTAATCAACACTAACTCTACCAGATATAACTACCCAACCACTAGAGACAACCAACACGACCTCTACCAGATATAACTACCCAACCACTAGAGGTAACCAACACTACCTCTACCAGATATAACTACCCAACCACTACCAACACTACCTCTACCAGATATAACTACCCAACCACTAGAGGTAACCAACACTACCTCTACCAGATATAACTACCCAACCACTAGAGGTAACCAACACTACCTCTACCAGATATAACTACCCAACCACTAGAGGTAACCAACACTACCTCTACCAGATATAACTACCCAACCACTAGAGGTAACCAACACTAGCTCTACCAGATATAACTACCCAACCACTAGAGGTAACCAACACTACCTCTACCAGATATAACTACCCAACCACTAGATACAACCAACACTACATCTACCAGATATAACTACCCAACCACTAGAGGTAACCAACACTACCTCTACCAGATATAACTACCCAACCACTAGAGGTAACCAACACTACCTCTACCAGATATAACTACCCAACCACTAGAGGTAACCAACACTACCTCTACCAGATATAACTACCCAACCACTAGAGACAACCAACACTACCTCTACCAGATATAACTACCCAACCACTAGAGACAACCAACACTACCTCTACCAGATATAACTACCCAACCACTACCAACACTACCTCTACCAGATATAACTACCCATCCACTAGAGATAACCAACACTACCTCTACCAGATATAACTACCCAACCACTAGAGGTAACCAACACTACCTCTACCAGATTTAACTACCCAACCACTAGAGACAACCAACACTACCTCTACCAGATATAACTACCCAACCACTAGAGACAACCAACACTACCTCTACCAGATATAACTACCCAACCACTAGAGGTAACCAACACTACCTCTACCAGATATAACTACCCAACCACTAGAGACAACCAACACTACCTCTACCAGATATAACTACCCAACCACTACCAACACTACCTCTACCAGATATAACTACCCAACCACTAGAGACAACCAACACTACCTCTACCAGATATAACTACCCAACCACTAGAGGTAACCAACACTAGCTCTACCAGATATAACTACCCAACCACTAGAGGTAACCAACACTACCTCTACCAGATATAACTACCCAACCACTAGAGACAACCAACACTACCTCTTCCCAATATAACTACCCAACCACTAGATGTAACCAACACTACCTCTACCAGATATAACTACCCAACCACTAGAGACAACCAACACTACCTCTACCAGATATAACTACCCAACCACAAGAGGTAACCAACACTACCTCTACCAGATATAACTACCCAACCACTAGAGGTAACCAAAACTACCTCTACCAGATATAACTACCCAACCACTAGAGACAACCAACACTAACTCTACCAGATATAACTACCCAACCACTAGAGACAACCAACACTAACTCTACCAGATATAACTAACTAGAGACAACCAACACTACCTCTACCAGATATAACTACCCAACCTTTAGAGGTAACCAACACTACCTCTACCAGATATAACTACCCAACCACTAGAGACAACCAACACTACCTCTACCAGATATAACTACCCAACCACTAGAGGTAACCAACACTACCTCTACCAGATATAACTACCCAACCACTAGAGACAACCACCACTAACTCTACCAGATATAACTACCCAACCACTAGAGACAACCAACACTAACTCTACCAGATATAACTACCTAACCACTAGAGGTAACCAACACTACCTCTACCAGATATAACTACCCAACCACTAGAGGTAACCAACACTACCTCTACCAGATATAACTACCCAACCACTAGAGACAACCACCACTAACTCTACCAGATATAACTACCCAACCACTAGAGACAACCAACACTAACTCTACCAGATATAACTACCTAACCACTAGAGGTAACCAACACTACCTCTACCAGATATAACTACCCAACCACTAGAGACAACCAACACTAACTCTACCAGATATAACTACCCAACCACTAGAGACAACCAACACTAACTCTACCAGATATAACTAACTAGAGACAACTAACACTACCTCTACCAGATATAACTACCCAACCACTAGAGGTAACCAACACTACCTCTACCAGATATAACTACCCAACCACTAGAGACAACCAACACTACCTCTACCAGATTTAACTACCCAACCACTAGAGGTAACCAACACTACCTCTACCAGATATAACTACCCAACCACTAGAGACAACCAACACTACCTCTACCAGATATAACTATCTAGAGACAACCAACACTACCTCTACCAGATATAACTACCCAACCACTAGAGGTAACCAACACTACCTCTACCAGATATAACTACCCAACCACTAGAGGTAACCAACACTACCTCTACCAGATATAACTACCCAACCACTAGAGACAACCAACACTACCTCTACCAGATATAACTACCCAACCACTAGAGACAACCAACACTAACTCTACCATATATAACTACCCAACCACTAGAGACAACCAACACTAACTCTACCAGATATAACTACCCAACCACTAGAGACAACCAACACTACCTCTACCAGATATAACTACCCAACCACTAGAGGTAACCAACACTACCTCTACCAGATATAACTACCTAACCACTAGAGACAACCAACACTACCTCTACCAGATATAACTACCCAACCACTAGAGGTAACCACCACTAACTCTACCAGATATAACTACCCAACCACTAGAGGTAACCAACACTACCTCTACCAGATATAACTACCCAACCACTAGAGGTAACCAACACTACCTCTACCAGATATAACTACCCAACCACTAGAGGTAACCAACACTAACTCTACCAGATATAACTACCCAACCACTAGAGACAACCAACACTACCTCTACCAGATATAACTACCCAACCACTGGAGACAACCAACACTACCTCTACCAGATATAACTACCCAACCACTAGAGACAACCAACACTACCTCTACCAGATATAACTACCCAACCACTAGAGACAACCACCACTAACTCTACCAGATATAACTACCCAACCACTAGAGACAATCAACACTACCTCTACCAGATATAACTACCCAACGACTACGAACACTACCTCTACCAGATATATCTACCCAACCACTAGAGGTAACCAACACTAACTCTACCAGATATAACTACCCAACCACTAGAGACAACCAACACTAACTCTACCAGATATAACTACCCAACCACTAGAGGTAACCAACACTAACTCTACCAGATATAACTACCCAAACACTAGAGACAACCAACACTACCTCTACCAGATATAACTACCCAACCAATAGAGACAACCAACACTACCTCTACCAGATATAACTATCTAGAGACAACCAACACTACCTCTACCAGATATAACTACCCAACCACTAGAGGTAACCAACACTACCTCTACCAGATATAACTACCCAACCAAAAGAGGTAACCAACACTACCTCTACCAGATATAACTACCCAACCACTAGAGACAACCAACACTACCTCTACCAGATATAACTACCCAACCACTAGAGACAACCAACACTAACTCTACCATATATAACTACCCAACCACTAGAGACAACCACCACTAACTCTACCAGATATAACTACCCAACCACTAGAGACAACCAACACTACCTCTACCAGATATAACTACCCAACCACTAGAGGTAACCAACACTACCTCTACCAGATATAACTACCCAACCACTAGAGACAACCAACACTAACTCTACCAGATATAACTACCCAACCACTAGAGACAACCAACACTACCTCTACCAGATATAACTACCCAACCACTAGAGGTAACCAACACTACCTCTACCAGATATAACTACCCAACCACTAGAGACAACCAACACTACCTCTACCAGATATAACTACCCAACCACTAGAGGTAACCAACACTACCTCTACCAGATATAACTACCCAACCACTAGAGGTAACCAACACTACCTCTACCAGATATAACTACCCAACCACTAGAGACAACCAACACTACCTCTACCAGATATAACTACCCAACCACTAGAGGTAACCAACACTACCTCTACCAGATATAACTACCCAACCACTAGAGGTAACCAACACTACCTCTACCAGATATAACTACCCAACCACTAGAGACAACCAACACTACCTCTACCAGATATAACTACCCAACCACTAGAGGTAACCAACACTACCTCTACCAGATATAACTACCCAACCACTAGAGGTAACCAACACTACCTCTACCAGATATAACTACCCAACCACTAGAGGTAATCAACACTAACTCTACCAGATATAACTACCCAACCACTAGAGACAACCAACACGACCTCTACCAGATATAACTACCCAACCACTAGAGGTAACCAACACTACCTCTACCAGATATAACTACCCAACCACTACCAACACTACCTCTACCAGATATAACTACCCAACCACTAGAGGTAACCAACACTACCTCTACCAGATATAACTACCCAACCACTAGAGGTAACCAACACTACCTCTACCAGATATAACTACCCAACCACTAGAGGTAACCAACATTAGCTCTACCAGATATAACTACCCATCCACTAGAGGTAACCAACACTACCTCTACCAGATATAACTACCCAACCACTAGAGACAACCAACACTACCTCTTCCCGATATAACTACCCAACCACTAGAGGTAACCAACACTACCTCTACCAGATATAACTACCCAACCACTAGATACAACCAACACTACCTCTACCAGATATAACTACCCAACCACTAGAGGTAACCAACACTACCTCTACCAGATATAACTACCCAACCACTAGAGGTAACCAACACTACCTCTACCAGATATAACTACCCAACCACTAGAGGTAACCAACACTACCTCTACCAGATATAACTACCCAACCACTAGAGACAACCAACACTACCTCTACCAGATATAACTACCCAACCACTAGAGACAACCAACACTACCTCTACCAGATATAACTACCCAACCACTAGAGGTAACCAACACTAACTCTACCAGATATAACTACCCAACCACTAGAGGTAAACAACACTACCTCTACCAGATATAACTACCTAACCACTAGAGACAACCAACACTACCTCTACCAGATATAACTACCCAACCACTACCAACACTACCTCTACCAGATATAACTACCCATCCACTAGAGATAACCAACACTACCTCTACCAGATTTAACTACCCAACCACTAGAGGTAACCAACACTACCTCTACCAGATTTAACTACCCAACCACTAGAGACAACCAACACTACCTCTACCAGATATAACTACCCACCCACTAGAGACAACCAACACTACCTCTACCAGATATAACTACCCAACCACTAGAGACAACCAACACTACCTCTACCAGATATAACTACCCAACCACTAGAGGTAACCAACACTAGCTCTACCAGATATAACTACCCAACCACTAGAGGTAACCAACACTACCTCTACCAGATATAACTACCCAACGACTAGAGAGAACCAACACTACCTCTTCCCAATATAACTACCCAACCACTAGATGTAACCAACACTACCTCTACCAGATATAACTACCCAACCACTAGAGACAACCAACACTACCTCTACCAGATATAACTACCCAACCACAAGAGGTAACCAACACTACCTCTACCAGATATAACTACCCAACCACTAGAGACAACCAACACTAACTCTACCAGATATAACTACCCAACCACTAGAGACAACCAACACTAACTCTACCAGATATAACTAACTAGAGACAACCAACACTACCTCTACCAGATATAACTACCCAACCTTTAGAGGTAACCAACACTACCTCTACCAGATATAACTACCCAACCACTAGAGACAACCAACACTACCTCTACCAGATATAACTACCCAACCACTAGAGGTAACCAACACTACCTCTACCAGATATAACTACCCAACCACTAGAGACAACCACCACTAACTCTACCAGATATAACTACCCAACCACTAGAGACAACCAACACTAACTCTACCAGATATAACTACCTAACCACTAGAGGTAACCAACACTACCTCTACCAGATATAACTACCCAACCACTAGAGGTAACCAACACTACCTCTACCAGATATAACTACACAACCACTAGAGACAACCACCACTAACTCTACCAGAAATAACTACCCAACCACTAGAGGTAACCAACACTACCTCTAACAGATATAACTACCCAACCACTAGAGGTAACCAACACTACCTCTACCAGATATAACTACCCAACCACTAGAGGTAACCAACACTACCTCTACCAGATATAACTACCCAACCACTAGAGGTAACCAACACTACCTCTACCAGATATAACTACCCAACCACTAGAGACAACCAACACTACCTCTACCAGATATAACTACCCAACCACTAGAGACAACCAACACTAACTCTACCATATATAACTACCCAACCACTAGAGACAACCACCACTAACTCTACCAGATATAACTACCCAACCACTAGAGACAACCAACACTACCTCTACCAGATATAACTACCCAACCACTAGAGGTAACCAACACTACCTCTACCAGATATAACTACCTAACCACTAGAGACAACCAACACTACCTCTACCAGATATAACTACCCAACCACTAGAGGTAACCACCACTAACTCTACCAGATATAACTACCCAACCACTAGAGGTAACCAACACTACCTCTACCAGATATAACTACCCAACCACTAGAGGTAACCAACACTACCTCTACCAGATATAACTACCCAACCACTAGAGGTAACCAACACTAACTCTACCAGATATAACTACCCAACCACTAGAGACAACCAACACTACCTCTACCAGATATAACTACCCAACCACTGGAGACAACCAACACTACCTCTACCAGATATAACTACCCAACCACTAGAGACAACCAACACTACCTCTACCAGATATAACTACCCAACCACTAGAGACAACCACCACTAACTCTACCAGATATAACTACCCAACCACTAGAGACAATCAACACTACCTCTACCAGATATAACTACCCAACGACTACGAACACTACCTCTACCAGATATATCTACCCAACCACTAGAGGTAACCAACACTAACTCTACCAGATATAACTACCCAACCACTAGAGACAACCAACACTAACTCTACCAGATATAACTACCCAACCACTAGAGGTAACCAACACTAACTCTACCAGATATAACTACCCAAACACTAGAGACAACCAACACTACCTCTACCAGATATAACTACCCAACCAATAGAGACAACCAACACTACCTCTACCAGATATAACTATCTAGAGACAACCAACACTACCTCTACCAGATATAACTACCCAACCACTAGAGGTAACCAACACTACCTCTACCAGATATAACTACCCAACCAAAAGAGGTAACCAACACTACCTCTACCAGATATAACTACCCAACCACTAGAGACAACCAACACTACCTCTACCAGATATAACTACCCAACCACTAGAGACAACCAACACTAACTCTACCATATATAACTACCCAACCACTAGAGACAACCACCACTAACTCTACCAGATATAACTACCCAACCACTAGAGACAACCAACACTACCTCTACCAGATATAACTACCCAACCACTAGAGGTAACCAACACTACCTCTACCAGATATAACTACCCAACCACTAGAGACAACCAACACTAACTCTACCAGATATAACTACCCAACCACTAGAGACAACCAACACTACCTCTACCAGATATAACTACCCAACCACTAGAGGTAACCAACACTACCTCTACCAGATATAACTACCCAACCACTAGAGACAACCAACACTACCTCTACCAGATATAACTACCCAACCACTAGAGGTAACCAACACTACCTCTACCAGATATAACTACCCAACCACTAGAGGTAACCAACACTACCTCTACCAGATATAACTACCCAACCACTAGAGACAACCAACACTACCTCTACCAGATATAACTACCCAACCACTAGAGGTAACCAACACTACCTCTACCAGATATAACTACCCAACCACTAGAGGTAACCAACACTACCTCTACCAGATATAACTACCCAACCACTAGAGACAACCAACACTACCTCTACCAGATATAACTACCCAACCACTAGAGGTAACCAACACTACCTCTACCAGATATAACTACCCAACCACTAGAGGTAACCAACACTACCTCTACCAGATATAACTACCCAACCACTAGAGGTAATCAACACTAACTCTACCAGATATAACTACCCAACCACTAGAGACAACCAACACGACCTCTACCAGATATAACTACCCAACCACTAGAGGTAACCAACACTACCTCTACCAGATATAACTACCCAACCACTACCAACACTACCTCTACCAGATATAACTACCCAACCACTAGAGGTAACCAACACTACCTCTACCAGATATAACTACCCAACCACTAGAGGTAACCAACACTACCTCTACCAGATATAACTACCCAACCACTAGAGGTAACCAACACTACCTCTACCAGATATAACTACCCAACCACTAGAGGTAACCAACATTAGCTCTACCAGATATAACTACCCATCCACTAGAGGTAACCAACACTACCTCTACCAGATATAACTACCCAACCACTAGAGACAACCAACACTACCTCT
The DNA here is from genome assembly GCF_029448725.1 of Salvelinus fontinalis. Classification (NCBI taxonomy): domain Eukaryota; kingdom Metazoa; phylum Chordata; class Actinopteri; order Salmoniformes; family Salmonidae; genus Salvelinus; species Salvelinus fontinalis. Next base: position 254,228 of record NW_026600417.1, on the reverse strand, counting down.
TCCCGATATAACTACCCAACCACTAGAGGTAACCAACACTACCTCTACCAGATATAACTACCCAACCACTAGATACAACCAACACTACCTCTACCAGATATAACTACCCAACCACTAGAGGTAACCAACACTACCTCTACCAGATATAACTACCCAACCACTAGAGGTAACCAACACTACCTCTACCAGATATAACTACCCAACCACTAGAGGTAACCAACACTACCTCTACCAGATATAACTACCCAACCACTAGAGACAACCAACACTACCTCTACCAGATATAACTACCCAACCACTAGAGACAACCAACACTACCTCTACCAGATATAACTACCCAACCACTAGAGGTAACCAACACTAACTCTACCAGATATAACTACCCAACCACTAGAGGTAAACAACACTACCTCTACCAGATATAACTACCTAACCACTAGAGACAACCAACACTACCTCTACCAGATATAACTACCCAACCACTACCAACACTACCTCTACCAGATATAACTACCCATCCACTAGAGATAACCAACACTACCTCTACCAGATTTAACTACCCAACCACTAGAGGTAACCAACACTACCTCTACCAGATTTAACTACCCAACCACTAGAGACAACCAACACTACCTCTACCAGATATAACTACCCACCCACTAGAGACAACCAACACTACCTCTACCAGATATAACTACCCAACCACTAGAGACAACCAACACTACCTCTACCAGATATAACTACCCAACCACTAGAGGTAACCAACACTAGCTCTACCAGATATAACTACCCAACCACTAGAGGTAACCAACACTACCTCTACCAGATATAACTACCCAACGACTAGAGAGAACCAACACTACCTCTTCCCAATATAACTACCCAACCACTAGATGTAACCAACACTACCTCTACCAGATATAACTACCCAACCACTAGAGACAACCAACACTACCTCTACCAGATATAACTACCCAACCACAAGAGGTAACCAACACTACCTCTACCAGATATAACTACCCAACCACTAGAGACAACCAACACTAACTCTACCAGATATAACTACCCAACCACTAGAGACAACCAACACTAACTCTACCAGATATAACTAACTAGAGACAACCAACACTACCTCTACCAGATATAACTACCCAACCTTTAGAGGTAACCAACACTACCTCTACCAGATATAACTACCCAACCACTAGAGACAACCAACACTACCTCTACCAGATATAACTACCCAACCACTAGAGGTAACCAACACTACCTCTACCAGATATAACTACCCAACCACTAGAGACAACCACCACTAACTCTACCAGATATAACTACCCAACCACTAGAGACAACCAACACTAACTCTACCAGATATAACTACCTAACCACTAGAGGTAACCAACACTACCTCTACCAGATATAACTACCCAACCACTAGAGGTAACCAACACTACCTCTACCAGATATAACTACACAACCACTAGAGACAACCACCACTAACTCTACCAGAAATAACTACCCAACCACTAGAGGTAACCAACACTACCTCTAACAGATATAACTACCCAACCACTAGAGACAACCAACACTAACTCTACCAGATATAACTACCTAACCACTAGAGGTAACCAACACTACCTCTACCAGATATAACTACCCAACCACTAGAGACAACCAACACTACCTCTACCAGATTTAACTACCCAACCACTAGAGGTAACCAACACTACCTCTACCAGATATAACTACCCAACCACTAGAGACAACCACCACTAACTCTACCAGATATAACTACCCAACCACTACCAACACCACCTCTACCAGATATAACTACCCAACCACTAGAGACAACCAACACTACCTCTACCAGATATAACTACCCAACCACTAGAGGTAACCAACACTAACTCTACCAGATATAACTACCCAACCACTAGAGGTAACCAACACTACCTCTTCCAGATATAACTACCTAACCACTAGAGACAACCAACACTACCTCTACCAGATATAACTACCCAACCACTAGAGACAACCAACACTACCTCTACCAGATATAACTACCCAACCACTACCAACACTACCTCTACCAGATATAACTACCCATCCACTAGAGATAACCAACACTACCTCTACCAGATTTAACTACCCAACCACTAGAGACAACCAACACTACCTCTACCAGATATAACTACCCAACCACTAGAGACAACCAACACTACCTCTACCAGATATAACTACCCAACCACTAGAGACAACCAACACTACCTCTACCAGATATAACTACCCAACCACTAGAGGTAACCAACACTAGCTCTACCAGATATAGCTACCCAACCACTAGAGGTAACCAACACTACCTCTACCAGATATAACTACCCAACCACTAGAGACAACCAACACTACCTCTTCCCAATATGACTACCCAACCACTAGATGTAACCAACACTACCTCTACCAGATATAACTACCCAACCACTAGAGACAACCAACACTACCTCTACCAGATATAACTACCCAACCACAAGAGGTAACCAACACTACCTCTACCAGATATAACTACCCAACCACTAGAGGTAACCAACACTACCTCTACCAGATATAACTACCCAACCACTGGAGACAACCAACACTACCTCTACCAGATATAACTACCCAACCACTAGAGACAACCAACACTACCTCTACCAGATATAACTACCCAACCACTAGAGACAACCACCACTAACTCTACCAGATATAACTACCCAACCACTAGAGACAATCAACACTACCTCTACCAGATATAACTACCCAACGACTACGAACACTACCTCTACCAGATATATCTACCCAACCACTAGAGGTAACCAACACTAACTCTACCAGATATAACTACCCAACCACTAGAGACAACCAACACTAACTCTACCAGATATAACTACCCAACCACTAGAGGTAACCAACACTAACTCTACCAGATATAACTACCCAAACACTAGAGACAACCAACACTACCTCTACCAGATATAACTACCCAACCAATAGAGACAACCAACACTACCTCTACCAGATATAACTATCTAGAGACAACCAACACTACCTCTACCAGATATAACTACCCAACCACTAGAGGTAACCAACACTACCTCTACCAGATATAACTACCCAACCAAAAGAGGTAACCAACACTACCTCTACCAGATATAACTACCCAACCACTAGAGACAACCACCACTAACTCTACCAGATATAACTACCCAACCACTAGAGGTAACCAACACTACCTCTACCAGATATAACTACCCAACCACTAGAGGTAACCAACACTACCTCTACCAGATATAACTACCCAACCACAAGAGGTAACCAACACTACCTCTACCAGATATAACTACCCAACCACTAGAGACAACCAACACTAACTCTACCAGATATAACTACCCAACCACTAGAGACAACCAACACTAACTCTACCAGACATAACTAACTAGAGACAACCAACACTACCTCTACCAGATATAACTACCCAACCTTTAGAGGTAACCAAAACTACCTCTACCAGATATAACTACCCAACCACTAGAGACAACCAACACTACCTCTACCAGATATAACTACCCAACCACTAGAGGTAACCAACACTACCTCTACCAGATATAACTACCCAACCACTAGAGACAACCACCACTAACTCTACCAGATATAACTACCCAACCACTAGAGACAACCAACACTAACTCTACCAGATATAACTACCTAACCACTAGAGGTAACCAACACTACCTCTACCAGATATAACTATCCAACCACTAGAGGTAACCAACACTACCTCTACCAGATATAACTACCCAACCACTAGAGACAACCACCACTAACTCTACCAGAAATAACTACCCAACCACTAGAGGTAACCAACACTACCTCTAACAGATATAACTACCCAACCACTAGAGACAACCAACACTAACTCTACCAGATATAACTACCTAACCACTAGAGGTAACCAACACTACCTCTACCAGATATAACTACCCAACCACTAGAGACAACCAACACTACCTCTACCAGATTTAACTACCCAACCACTAGAGGTAACCAACACTACCTCTACCAGATATAACTACCCAACCACTAGAGACAACCACCACTAACTCTACCAGATATAACTACCCAACCACTACCAACACCACCTCTACCAGATATAACTACCCAACCACTAGAGACAACCACCACTAACTCTACCAGATATAACTACCCAACCACTAGAGACAACCAACACTACCTCTTCCCGATATAACTACCCAACCACTAGAGGTAACCAACACTACCTCTACCAGATATAACTACCCAACCACTAGATACAACCAACACTACCTCTACCAGATATAACTACCCAACCACTAGAGGTAACCAACACTACCTCTACCAGATATAACTACCCAACCACTAGAGGTAACCAACACTACCTCTACCAGATATAACTACCCAACCACTAGAGGTAACCAACACTACCTCTACCAGATATAACTACCCAACCACTAGAGACAACCAACACTACCTCTACCAGATATAACTACCCAACCACTAGAGACAACCAACACTACCTCTACCAGATATAACTACCCAACCACTAGAGGTAACCAACACTAACTCTACCAGATATAACTACCCAACCACTAGAGGTAACCAACACTACCTCTACCAGATATAACTACCTAACCACTAGAGACAACCAACACTACCTCTACCAGATATAACTACCCAACCACTACCAACACTACCTCTACCAGATATAACTACCCATCCACTAGAGATAACCAACACTACCTCTACCAGATATAACTACCCAACCACTAGAGGTAACCAACACTACCTCTACCAGATTTAACTACCCAACCACTAGAGACAACCAACACTACCTCTACCAGATATAACTACCCAACCACTAGAGACAACCAACACTACCTCTACCAGATATAACTACCCAACCACTAGAGACAACCAACACTACCTCTACCAGATATAACTACCCAACCACTAGAGGTAACCAACACTAGCTCTACCAGATATAACTACCCAACCACTAGAGGTAACCAACACTACCTCTACCAGATATAACTACCCAACCACTAGAGACAACCAACACTACCTCTTCCCAATATAACTACCCAACCACTAGATGTAACCAACACTACCTCTACCAGATATAACTACCCAACCACTAGAGACAACCAACACTACCTCTACCAGATATAACTACCCAACCACAAGAGGTAACCAACACTACCTCTACCAGATATAACTACCCAACCACTAGAGGTAACCAACACTACCTCTACCAGATATAACTACCCAACCACTGGAGACAACCAACACTACCTCTACCAGATATAACTACCCAACCACTAGAGGTAACCAACACTACCTCTACCAGATATAACTACCCAACCACTAGAGACAACCACCACTAACTCTACCAGATATAACTACCCAACCACTAGAGACAATCAACACTACCTCTACCAGATATAACTACCCAACGACTACGAACACTACCTCTACCAGATATATCTACCCAACCACTAGAGGTAACCAACACTAACTCTACCAGATATAACTACCCAACCACTAGAGACAACCAACACTAACTCTACCAGATATAACTACCCAACCACTAGAGGTAACCAACACTAACTCTACCAGATATAACTACCCAAACACTAGAGACAACCAACACTACCTCTACCAGATATAACTACCCAACCAATAGAGACAACCAACACTACCTCTACCAGATATAACTATCTAGAGACAACCAACACTACCTCTACCAGATATAACTACCCAACCACTAGAGGTAACCAACACTACCTCTACCAGATATAACTACCCAACCAAAAGAGGTAACCAACACTACCTCTACCAGATATAACTACCCAACCACTAGAGACAACCAACACTACCTCTACCAGATATAACTACCCAACCACTAGAGACAACCAACACTAACTCTACCATATATAACTACCCAACCACTAGAGACAACCACCACTACCTCTACCAGATATAACTACCCAACCACTAGAGGTAACCAACACTACCTCTACCAGATATAACTACCCAACCCCTAGAGGTAACCAACACTACCTCTACCAGATATAACTACCCAACCACTAGAGACAACCAACACTACCTCTACCAGATATAACTACCCAACCACTAGAGGTAACCAACACTACCTCTACCAGATATAACTACCCAACCACTAGAGGTAACCAACACTACCTCTACCAGATATAACTACCCAACCACTAGAGACAACCAACACTACCTCTACCAGATATAACTACCCAACCACTAGAGGTAACCAACACTACCTCTACCAGATATAACTACCCAACCACTAGAGGTAACCAACACTACCTCTACCAGATATAACTACCCAACCACTAGAGGTAATCAACACTAACTCTACCAGATATAACTACCCAACCACTAGAGACAACCAACACGACCTCTACCAGATATAACTACCCAACCACTAGAGGTAACCAACACTACCTCTACCAGATATAACTACCCAACCACTACCAACACTACCTCTACCAGATATAACTACCCAACCACTAGAGGTAACCAACACTACCTCTACCAGATATAACTACCCAACCACTAGAGGTAACCAACACTACCTCTACCAGATATAACTACCCAACCACTAGAGGTAACCAACACTACCTCTACCAGATATAACTACCCAACCACTAGAGGTAACCAACACTAGCTCTACCAGATATAACTACCCATCCACTAGAGGTAACCAACACTACCTCTACCAGATATAACTACCCAACCACTAGAGACAACCAACACTACCTCTTCCCGATATAACTACCCAACCACTAGAGGTAACCAACACTACCTCTACCAGATATAACTACCCAACCACTAGATACAACCAACACTACCTCTACCAGATATAACTACCCAACCACTAGAGGTAACCAACACTACCTCTACCAGATATAACTACCCAACCACTAGAGGTAACCAACACTACCTCTACCAGATATAACTACCCAACCACTAGAGGTAACCAACACTACCTCTACCAGATATAACTACCCAACCACTAGAGACAACCAACACTACCTCTACCAGATATAACTACCCAACCACTAGAGACAACCAACACTACCTCTACCAGATATAACTACCCAACCACTAGAGGTAACCAACACTAACTCTACCAGATATAACTACCCAACCACTAGAGGTAAACAACACTACCTCTACCAGATATAACTACCTAACCACTAGAGACAACCAACACTACCTCTACCAGATATAACTACCCAACCACTACCAACACTACCTCTACCAGATATAACTACCCATCCACTAGAGATAACCAACACTACCTCTACCAGATATAACTACCCAACCACTAGAGGTAACCAACACTACCTCTACCAGATTTAACTACCCAACCACTAGAGACAACCAACACTACCTCTACCAGATATAACTACCCAACCACTAGAGACAACCAACACTATCTCTACCAGATATAACTACCCAACCACTAGAGACAACCAACACTACCTCTACCAGATATAACTACCCAACCACTAGAGGTAACCAACACTAGCTCTACCAGATATAACTACCCAACCACTAGAGGTAACCAACACTACCTCTACCAGATATAACTACCCAACCACTAGAGACAACCAACACTACCTCTTCCCAATATAACTACCCAACCACTAGATGTAACCAACACTACCTCTACCAGATATAACTACCCAACCACTAGAGACAACCAACACTACCTCTACCAGATATAACTACCCAACCACAAGAGGTAACCAACACTACCTCTACCAGATATAACTACCCAACCACTAGAGACAACCAACACTAACTCTACCAGATATAACTACCCAACCACTAGAGACAACCAACACTAACTCTACCAGATATAACTAACTAGAGACAACCAACACTACCTCTACCAGATATAACTACCCAACCTTTAGAGGTAACCAACACTACCTCTACCAGATATAACTACCCAACCACTAGAGACAACCAACACTACCTCTACCAGATATAACTACCCAACCACTAGAGGTAACCAACACTACCTCTACCAGATATAACTACCCAACCACTAGAGACAACCACCACTAACTCTACCAGATATAACTACCCAACCACTAGAGACAACCAACACTAACTCTACCAGATATAACTACCTAACCACTAGAGGTAACCAACACTACCTCTACCAGATATAACTACCCAACCACTAGAGGTAACCAACACTACCTCTACCAGATATAACTACCCAACCACTAGAGACAACCACCACTAACTCTACCAGAAATAACTACCCAACCACTAGAGGTAACCAACACTACCTCTAACAGATATAACTACCCAACCACTAGAGACAACCAACACTAACTCTACCAGATATAACTACCTAACCACTAGAGGTAACCAACACTACCTCTACCAGATATAACTACCCAACCACTAGAGACAACCAACACTACCTCTACCAGATTTAACTACCCAACCACTAGAGGTAACCAACACTACCTCTACCAGATATAACTACCCAACCACTAGAGACAACCACCACTAACTCTACCAGATATAACTACCCAACCACTACCAACACCACCTCTACCAGATATAACTACCCAACCACTAGAGACAACCACCACTAACTCTACCAGATATAACTACCCAACCACTAGAGACAACCAACACTAACTCTACCAGATATAACTACCCAACCACTAGAGACAACCAACACTAACTCTACCAGATATAACTAACTAGAGACAACCAACACTACCTCTACCAGATATAACTACCCAACCTTTAGAGGTAACCAACACTACCTCTACCAGATATAACTACCCAACCACTAGAGACAACCAACACTACCTCTACCAGATATAACTACCCAACCACTAGAGACAACCAACACTACCTCTACCAGATATAACTACCCAACCACTAGAGACAACCAACACTACCTCTACCAGATATAACTACCCAACCACTAGAGGTAACCAACACTAACTCTACCAGATATAACTACCCAACCACTAGAGACAACCAACACGACCTCTACCAGATATAACTACCCAACCACTAGAGGTAACCAACACTACCTCTACCAGATATAACTACCCAACCACTACCAACACTACCTCTACCAGATATAACTACCCAACCACTAGAGGTAACCAACACTACCTCTACCAGATATAACTACCCAACCACTAGAGGTAACCAACACTACCTCTACCAGATATAACTACCCAACCACTAGAGGTAACCAACACTACCTCTACCAGATATAACTACCCAACCACTAGAGGTAACCAACACTAGCTCTACCAGATATAACTACCCATCCACTAGAGGTAACCAACACTACCTCTACCAGATATAACTACCCAACCACTAGAGACAACCAACACTACCTCTTCCCGATATAACTACCCAACCACTAGAGGTAACCAACACTACCTCTACCAGATATAACTACCCAACCACTAGATACAACCAACACTACCTCTACCAGATATAACTACCCAACCACTAGAGGTAACCAACACTACCTCTACCAGATATAACTACCCAACCACTAGAGGTAACCAACACTACCTCTACCAGATATAACTACCCAACCACTAGAGGTAACCAACACTACCTCTACCAGATATAACTACCCAACCACTAGAGACAACCAACACTACCTCTACCAGATATAACTACCCAACCACTAGAGACAACCAACACTACCTCTACCAGATATAACTACCCAACCACTAGAGGTAACCAACACTAACTCTACCAGATATAACTACCCAACCACTAGAGGTAAACAACACTACCTCTACCAGATATAACTACCTAACCACTAGAGACAACCAACACTACCTCTACCAGATATAACTACCCAACCACTACCAACACTACCTCTACCAGATATAACTACCCATCCACTAGAGATAACCAACACTACCTCTACCAGATATAACTACCCAACCACTAGAGGTAACCAACACTACCTCTACCAGATTTAACTACCCAACCACTAGAGACAACCAACACTACCTCTACCAGATATAACTACCCAACCACTAGAGACAACCAACACTATCTCTACCAGATATAACTACCCAACCACTAGAGACAACCAACACTACCTCTACCAGATATAACTACCCAACCACTAGAGGTAACCAACACTAGCTCTACCAGATATAACTACCCAACCACTAGAGGTAACCAACACTACCTCTACCAGATATAACTACCCAACCACTAGAGACAACCAACACTACCTCTTCCCAATATAACTACCCAACCACTAGATGTAACCAACACTACCTCTACCAGATATAACTACCCAACCACTAGAGACAACCAACACTACCTCTACCAGATATAACTACCCAACCACAAGAGGTAACCAACACTACCTCTACCAGATATAACTACCCAACCACTAGAGACAACCAACACTAACTCTACCAAATATAACTACCCAACCACTAGAGACAACCAACACTAACTCTACCAGATATAACTAACTAGAGACAACCAACACTACCTCTACCAGATATAACTACCCAACCTTTAGAGGTAACCAACACTACCTCTACCAGATATAACTACCCAACCACTAGAGACAACCAACACTACCTCTACCAGATATAACTACCCAACCACTAGAGGTAACCAACACTACCTCTACCAGATATAACTACCCAACCACTAGAGACAACCACCACTAACTCTACCAGATATAACTACCCAACCACTAGAGACAACCAACACTAACTCTACCAGATATAACTACCTAACCACTAGAGGTAACCAACACTACCTCTACCAGATATAACTACCCAACCACTAGAGGTAACCAACACTACCTCTACCAGATATAACTACCCAACCACTAGAGACAACCACCACTAACTCTACCAGAAATAACTACCCAACCACTAGAGGTAACCAACACTACCTCTAACAGATATAACTACCCAACCACTAGAGACAACCAACACTAACTCTACCAGATATAACTACCTAACCACTAGAGGTAACCAACACTACCTCTACCAGATATAACTACCCAACCACTAGAGACAACCAACACTACCTCTACCAGATTTAACTACCCAACCACTAGAGGTAACCAACACTACCTCTACCAGATATAACTACCCAACCACTAGAGACAACCACCACTAACTCTACCAGATATAACTACCCAACCACTACCAACACCACCTCTACCAGATATAACTACCCAACCACTAGAGACAACCACCACTAACTCTACCAGATATAACTACCCAACCACTAGAGACAACCAACACTAACTCTACCAGATATAACTACCCAACCACTAGAGACAACCAACACTAACTCTACCAGATATAACTAACTAGAGACAACCAACACTACCTCTACCAGATATAACTACCCAACCTTTAGAGGTAACCAACACTACCTCTACCAGATATAACTACCCAACCACTAGAGACAACCAACACTACCTCTACCAGATATAACTACCCAACCACTAGAGACAACCAACACTACCTCTACCAGATATAACTACCCAACCACTAGAGACAACCAACACTACCTCTACCAGATATAACTACCCAACCACTAGAGGTAACCAACACTAACTCTACCAGATATAACTACCCAACCACTAGAGGTAACCAACACTACCTCTACCAGATATAACTACCTAACCACTAGAGACAACCAACACTACCTCTACCAGATATAACTACCCAACCACTACCAACACTACCTCTATCAGATATAACTACCCATCCACTAGAGATAACCAACACTACCTCTACCAGATATAACTACCCAACCACTAGAGGTAACCAACACTACCTCTACCAGATATAACTACCCAACCACTAGAGGTAACCAACACTACCTCTACCAGATTTAACTACCCAACCACTAGAGACAACCAACACTACCTCTACCAGATATAACTACCCAACCACTAGAGACAACCAACACTACCTCTACCAGATATAACTACCCAACCACTAGAGACAACCAACACTACCTCTACCAGATATAACTACCCAACCACTAGAGGTAACCAACACTAGCTCTACCAGATATAACTACCCAACCACTAGAGGTAACCAACACTACCTCTACCAGATATAACTACCCAACCACTAGAGACAACCAACACTACCTCTTCCCAATATAACTACCCAACCACTAGATGTAACCAACACTACCTCTACCAGATATAACTACCCAACCACTAGAGACAACCAACACTACCTCTACCAGATATAACTACCCAACCACAAGAGGTAACCAACACTACCTCTACCAGATATAACTACCCAACCACTAGAGGTAACCAACACTACCTCTACCAGATATAACTACCCAACCACTGGAGACAACCAACACTACCTCTACCAGATATAACTACCCAACCACTAGAGACAACCAACACTACCTCTACCAGATATAACTACCCAACCACTAGAGACAACCACCACTAACTCTACCAGATATAACTACCCAACCACTAGAGACAATCAACACTACCTCTACCAGATATAACTACCCAACGACTACGAACACTACCTCTACCAGATATATCTACCCAACCACTAGAGACAACCAACACTAACTCTACCAGATATAACTACCCAACCACTAGAGACAACCAACACTAACTCTACCAGATATAACTACCCAACCACTAGAGGTAACCAACACTACCTCTACCAGATATAACTACCCAACCACTAGAGACAACCACCACTAACTCTACCAGATATAACTACCCAACCACTAGAGACAACCAACACTAACTCTACCAGATATAACTAACTAACCACTAGAGGTAACCAACGCTACCTCTACCAGATATAACTAACTAGAGACAACTAACACTAACTCTACCAGATATAACTACCCAACCACTAGAGGTAACCAACACTACCTCTACCAGATATAACTACCCAACCACTAGAGACAACCAACACTAACTCTACCAGATATAACTACCCAACCACTAGAGACAACCAACACTAACTCTACCAGATATAACTAACTAGAGACAACTAACACTACCTCTACCAGATATAACTACCCAACCACTAGAGACAACCACCACTAACTCTACCAGATATAACTACCCAACCACTACCAACACCACCTCTACCAGATATAACTACCCAACCACTAGAGACAACCACCACTAACTCTACCAGATATAACTACCCAACCACTAGAGACAACCAACACTAACTCTACCAGATATAACTACCCAACCACTCGAGACAACCAACACTACCTCTACCAGATATAACTACCCAACCACTAGAGGTAACCAACACTAACTCTACCAGATATAACTACCCAACCACTAGAGGTAACCAACACTAACTCTACCAGATATAACTACCCAACCACTAGAGGTAACCAACACTAACTCTACCAGATATAACTACCCAACCACTAGAGGTAACCAACACTACCTCTACCAGATATAACTACCCAACCACTAGAGACAACCAACACTACATCTACCAGATATAACTACCCAACCACTAGAGGTAACCAACACTACCTCTACCAGATATAACTACCCAACCACTAGAGGTAACCAACACTACCTCTACCAGATATAACTACCCAACCACTAGAGGTAACCAATACTACCTCTACCAGATATAACTACCCAACCACTAGAGGTAACCAACACTACCTCTACCAGATATAACTACCCAACCACTAGAGACAACCAACACTACCTCTACCAGATATAACTACCCAACCACTAGAGACAACCAACACTACCTCTACCAGATATAACTACCCAACCACTAGAGACAACCAACACTAACTCTACCAGATATAACTAACTAGAGACAACCAACACTACCTCTACCAGATATAACTACCCAACCTTTAGAGGTAACCAACACTACCTCTACCAGATATAACTACCCAACCACTAGAGACAACCAAAACTACCTCTACCAGATATAACTACCCAACCACTAGAGGTAACCAACACTACCTCTACCAGATATAACTACCCAACCACTAGAGACAACCACCACTAACTCTGCCAGATATAACTACCCAACCACTAGAGACAACCAACACTAACTCTACCAGATATAACTACCTAACCACTAGAGGTAACCAACACTACCTCTACCAGATATAACTACCCAACCACTAGAGGTAACCAACACTACCTCTACCAGATATAACTACCCAACCACTAGAGACAACCACCACTAACTCTACCAGATATAACTACCCAACCACTAGAGACAACCAACACTAACTCTACCAGATATAACTAACTAACCACTAGAGGTAACCAACGCTACCTCTACCAGATATAACTAACTAGAGACAACTAACACTAACTCTACCAGATATAACTACCCAACCACTAGAGGTAACCAACACTACCTCTACCAGATATAACTACCCAACCACTAGAGACAACCAACACTAACTCTACCAGATATAACTACCCAACCACTAGAGACAACCAACACTAACTCTACCAGATATAACTAACTAGAGACAACTAACACTACCTCTACCAGATATAACTACCCAACCACTAGAGACAACCACCACTAACTCTACCAGATATAACTACCCAACCACTACCAACACCACCTCTACCAGATTTAACTACCCAACCACTAGAGACAACCACCACTAACTCTACCAGATATAACTACCCAACCACTAGAGACAACCAACACTAACTCTACCAGATATAACTACCCAACCACTCGAGACAACCAACACTACCTCTACCAGATATAACTACCCAACCACTAGAGGTAACCAACACTAACTCTACCAGATATAACTACCCAACCACTAGAGGTAACCAACACTAACTCTACCAGATATAACTACCCAACCACTAGAGGTAACCAACACTAACTCTACCAGATATAACTACCCAACCACTAGAGGTAACCAACACTACCTCTACCAGATATAACTACCCAACCACTAGAGACAACCAACACTACCTCTACCAGATATAACTACCCAACCACTAGAGACAACCAACACTACCTCTACCAGATATAACTACCCAACCACTAGAGACAACCAACACTACCTCTACCAGATATAACTACCCAACCACTAGAGACAACCAACACTAACTCTACCAGATATAACTAACTAGAGACAACTAACACTACCTCTACCAGATATAACTACCCAACCACTAGAGGTAACCAACACTACCTCTACCAGATATAACTACCCAACCACTAGAGACAACCAACACTACCTCTACCAGATTTAACTACCCAACCACTAGAGGTAACCAACACTACCTCTACCAGATATAACTACCCAACCACTAGAGACAACCACCACTAACTCTACCAGATATAACTACCCAACCACTAGAGACAACCAACACTAACTCTACCAGATATAACTACCTAACCACTAGAGGTAACCAACACTACCTCTACCAGATATAACTAACCAACCACTAGAGGTAACCAACACTACCTCTACCAGATATAACTACCCAACCACTAGAGGTAACCAACACTAACTCTACCAGATATAACTACCCAACCACTAGAGGTAACCAACACTAACTCTACCAGATATAACTACCCAACCACTAGAGGTAACCAACACTAACTCTACCAGATATAACTACCCAACCACTAGAGGTAACCAACACTACCTCTACCAGATATAACTACCCAACCACTAGAGACAACCAACACTACCTCTACCAGATATAACTACCCAACCACTAGAGACAACCAACACTACCTCTACCAGATATAACTACCCAACCATTAGAGACAGCCAACACTACCTCTACCAGATATAACTACCCAACCACTAGAGGTAACCAACACTACCTCTACCAGATATAACTACCCAACCACTAGAGGTAACCAACACTACCTCTACCAGATATAACTACCCAACCACTAGAGGCAACCAACACTAACTCTACCAGATATAACTACCCAACCACTAGAGGTAACCAACACTACCTCTACCAGATATAACTACCCAACCACTAGAGACAACCGACACTAACTCTACCAGATATAACTACCCAACCACTACCAACACTACCTCTACCAGATATAACTACCCAACCACTAGAGTTAACCAACACTACCTCTACCAGATATAACTACCCAACCACTAGAGACAACCAACACTACCTCTACCTGATATAACTACCCAACCAGTAGAGGTAACCAACACTACCTCTACCAGATATAACTACCCAACCACTAGAGGTAACCAATACTACCTCTACCAGATATAACTACCCAACCACTAGAGACAACCAACACGACCTCTACCAGATATAACTACCCAACCACTAGAGACAACCAACACGACCTCTACCAGATATAACTACCCAACCACTAGAGACAACCAACACTACCTCTACCAGATATAACTACCCAACCAGTAGAGGTAACCAACACTACCTCTACCAGATATAACTACCCAACCACTAGAGACAACCAACACTACCTCTACCAGATATAACTACCCAACCACTAGAGACAACCACCACTAACTCTACCAGATATAACTACCCAACCACTACCAACACTACCTCTACCAGATATAACTACCCAACCACTAGAGACAACCACCACTAACTCTACCAGATATAACTACCCAACCACTAGAGACAACCAACACTAACTCTACCAGATATAACTACCTAACCACTAGAGGTAACCAACACTACCTCTACCAGATATAACTAACCAACCACTAGAGGTAACCAACACTACCTCTACCAGATATAACTACCCAACCACTAGAGGTAACCAACACTACCTCTACCAGATATAACTACCCAACCACTAGAGGTAACCAACACTAACTCTACCAGATATAACTACCCAACCACTAGAGGTAACCAACACTACCTCTACCAGATATAACTACCCAACCACTAGAGGTAACCAACACTAACTCTACCAGAGATAACTACCCAACCAAACCCAACCATAGTCGCCAAAACACATTCATAATTTCTACCATTTATAATGTTGTTTCACAGTTAGATATGGTATCTGTATTAACCATGTGGATGTGAGGAGTGACTTGGGCCTGTAGGGTGATTTCTACAGGGTTGAACCCTACTCGGACGTAGGTTCACTATTGTCCTAGAATAGCCGATACGGTATGATGTTGACCTCAAAGTAAAACCCAAAATATCATAACATAGTCAATACTTCTTGTTGACGTTTTCTCTCTTGACAACCACGAGTAAAGTAAACTATGCCAAATCCACAGTGTGAAACAAGTGTGTATTGGGAGTAACACACTGTTGACGTCTGGCTCCTGTGGTTTTGGTCCTCCTGACCAGCTCTCCCTGTGGCTTTTACAGGAGTGTCCCCAGCTGCTGCCCACCGAGCGTATCCTGGTGCCGGTCAACGTGGTGAAGCCCATCACCCTGCGAGCCAAGAACCTTCCCCAGCCACAGTCAGGACAGAGGGGCTATGAGTGTCTGCTCACCATCCAGGGCGTGGAGCAGCGGGTGCCCGCGCTCCGCTTCAACAGCAGCTGTGTTCAGTGCCAGAACACCTCGGTGAGTATCGGAGGTGATGGTGTGTTGGAGGGGTGTAAAGTTGTCAGACTCCCTTATTCAACGGGATGAATAGGGAAGTTTGTGTATGTGTGTTCAGGTGTACACAATGAATGGAAATTGTGGATATAAAGCATATTGGAAGGAATGTATTTGATATTTACATTGATCTTTTAGTCACTAAGCGACATAAAGTTAGTGCACTCATCTTAAGATAGCTAGGTGGTACAACCACATGCACTAAATATACAAAAGTATGTGGACCTTCAAACTAGGGAATTTGGCTATTTCATATAAAATCGAGCACACAACCATGCCATTTTCATAGACAAACATTGGCAGTAGAATGGCCTTACTGAAGAGCTCAGTGATTTTCAACGTGGCACCATCATAGGATGCTACCTTTCCAACAAATCAGTTGCTGTGTTGTTATTGTAAAGTGGAAACGTCTAGGAGCAACAACAGCTCAGCCACAAAGTGGTAGGCCACACAAGCTCACAGAACGGGACTGCCGAGTGCTGAAGCGCGTAGCGAGTAAAAATCGTCTGTCCTCAGTTGCAACACTCACTCCCGAGTTCCAAACTGACTCTGGAAGCAACGTCAGCACAAGCTCTGTTCATCGGGAGCTTCATGAAATGGGTTTCCATGGCTGAGCATGAATCACACTTCACCATCTGCCAGTCCGATGGATTAATATAGATTTGGCGGATGCCAGGAGAACGCTACCTGTCCGAAGGCATAGTGCCAACTATAAAGTTTGGTGGAGGAGGTATAATGGTCTGGGGCTGTTTTAGTTCCAGTGAAGGGAAATCTTAATGCTACAACATACAATGACATTCTAGACGAGTTTGTGCTTCCAACTTTGTGGCAACAGTTTGGGGAAGGCCCTTGCTCCCGTGCACAAAGTGAGGTCCATACGGAAATGGTTTGTCGAGATCGCTGTGGAAGAATTTGACTAGCCTGCACAGAGCTCTGACTTCAATCCCATCGAACACCTTTGAGATGAATTGGAACGCCGACTGCTAGCCAGGCCTACTCGCCCAACATCAGTGCCCGACTTCACTAATGTTCTTGTGGCTGAATGGAAGCAAGTCCCCGCAGCAATGTTCCAACATCTAGTGGAAAGCCTTCCCCAAAGAGTGGAGGCTAATATAGCAGTAAAGGAGGGACCAACTCCATATTAATGCCCATGATTTTGGAATGAGATGTTCGACGAGCAGATGTCCACATACTTTCAGTCATGTAGTGTAACACAGTAGCTATAAGCAAAATGTTAGTTCACAAAATATATATATTTCGGCAGGGAGGGGCAGTTCCTCTTGCTGCTGGTCTTGTAGTGGATGTGAGCTTCGACTGGAAGCCAGTGGAGTGTGCAGAGAAGTGGGGTGACGTGGGAGAACATGGGAAGGTTGAACACCAGGCAGGCTGCAGTATTCTGGATAAATTGCAGGGGTTTGATGGCACCACCGGGGAGCCCAGCCAACAGTTGCGGTAGTCCAGACGGGAGATGACTCGTACTCTGTGAGGTAGGCCCGTACTCTACGGATGTTGAGGAGCACGACCTGCAGGAGCGAGTCACTGCTTTGTTGTTTGCAGTGAATGACAGGGTGTTGTCCAGGGTCATGCCAAGGTTATTTGCACTCTGGGAGGGGGACACCGTGGAGTTGTCAACCGTGATGGGGAAGAGCGGAGAGGCCTTCCGTGGGATGAAGAGCAGCTCTGTCTTGTTGAGGTTGAGCTTGAAGTGGTGGGCCGACATCCAAGCTGAGATATCTACCAGGCACGCAGAGATGCGTGTCACCACCTGGGTGAAGAAGGGGGGGAAGGAGAAAAGTAGTTGAGTGTCATCCGCATAGCAATGATAGAAGAGACCATGTGAGGATATGACAGAGCCCAGTGACTTGGGCTATAGAGAGAAGAGGAGAGGCCCTAGAACCATGCCCTATGGGACACCAGTAGTGAGAGTATGTGGTGCAGAGCCTCTCCACGTCACCTGGTAGGAGCGGCCTGCCAACTAGGATGCAATCCAAGAGAGCTTGAGACTCCCAGCCCTGAGAGGCTGGAGAGGAGGATCTGATAGAGCCTGAGACACCCAGCCCTGGGAGGCTGGAGAGGAGGATCTGATAGAGCCTGAGATGCCCAGCCCTGAGAGGTTGGAGAGGAGGATCTGATAGAGCCTGAGATGCCCAGCCCTGAGAGGCTGGAGAGGAGGATCTGATGGTGCACGGTGTCGAAGGCAGAGGATACATCTAGGAGGATGAGGACAGAGGAGAGAGAGTCAGCTTTGGCAGGACGGAGTGCCTCCATGACACAGAGAAGAGCAGTCGCATTTGAGTGACCCGTCTTGAAGCCTGATTGCTTACGGTCAAGCGGATCATTCGGAGAGAGATAGCGAGAGAGTTGGTCAGAGACATATTTGAAGTTATTTGTGAAAGTGAGAAGATGCACAACTCTATCTCAGGTCTGTCTGGAGAGCCAGTGACTGTAGAATCTCAATACAGGTTCCTCATTTCTAGTAATCAGTACTATTGAGCTAGTACCTACAGTACACTCTCTGGAACCAGTCCTCCATGCCCAAGGATATGTCTCTCATTGTACATGTGCACAGAGCCTTTGATGAGTTTAAATGCCCTCTCTAAATTCCAGCTTCCCTCAGCAATACTATTATGTGTCATTCCGTTCTGGAACAATGGTTGGTATGAAATGAAAGACTCTCAATGAAAGGGTTTCTATGCTGAATGATATGCTAATATGATATGCTACTGTTGAATGGGAGAGTCTCAAACACTCTGACTAGCTTTGATACGTAGTTGTCTGTGAAGATGTACTCTACCTGGCTTGAGTGTTTACAGTACTTCTGCTCTTCAAATGCCTTTTCCTCTACCCCCCCCCCCTTCTCTCTCTCTCTCTCTGGTGCTCTCTCTCTCTCTCCCCTTTACTCTCGCTCCTCGTTCTCTCTCTCCTCGTTCTCTCTCTCCTCCTTTCTCTCCATCTCACCCCCCTATCTCCCCCTCTCTGGGTCCCCATGGCGACAACAGTACTCATATGATGGGATGGAGATGAGCAGCCTCCCTGTGGACCTGACGGTCATCTGGAACGGAGACTTCAGCATCGACAACCCCGCCGACAATAAAGGTCAGGAACCCCCCCCCTCACACCCACACACACACATCCACACACACCCCACCCGATCACCGCCGTTGCCTGTGTAGCCGGTCTCCATGGCAACAGGCGGGCAGTTGCGGCAGTATCCATCCCCCTGACACCGGCACAGACACAGAAGTGGCATTACTTTGCTGCGGTGGGCGGCAGCGTCTGGTTATAACTTTGCCTCTTCTCTCATCTCCCTTTCTCTCCCTTATTCTCCATCTCTCACACCTAATTTCCCTCTGCTCTCTCTCTTCCTCCCTTTTCCCTCCTTCTGTTCACCTCGTTAGCTTCACACCGCTCGTCTTGCCACGTCCTCTTTCCTTTTTCCATCTCTCCAGTCGACATCTCTTTCCTCCCTCTCTCTCTCTCTCCCCCTCGCTCTCTCTCCATCTCTCATTCCTCTCTCTCCTCTCTCTCTCTCTGTTTCTCTCTCTCCCTCCCTCTCTCTCTCTCTCCCTCCCTCTCTCTCTCGTCTCCCTTTCTCTGTGATGCTTGTTAGCTTCACAACTTCATCTGTGGTGCTTGTTAGCTTTACACCTTCCTCTGTGGTGCTTGTTAGCTTCAAACCTTCCTCTGTGGTGCATGTTAGCTTCACAACTTACTCTGTGGTGCTTGTTAGCTTCACAACTTCCTCTGTGGTGCTTGTTAGCTTCACACCTTCCTCTGTGGTGCTTGTTAGCTTCATAACTTCCTCTGTGGTGCTTGTTAGCTTCACGCCTTTCTCTGTGGTGCTTGTTAGCTTCACAACTTCCTCTGTGGTGCTTGTTAGCTTCACAACTTCCTCTGTGGTGCTTGTTAGCTTTACATCTTCCTCTGTGGTGCTTGTTAGCTTCACATCTTCCTCTGTGGTGCTTGTTAGCTTCACACCTTTCTCTGTGGTGCTTGTTAGCTTCACACCTTTCTCTGTGGTGCTTGTTAGCATCATGCCTTTCTCTGTGGTGCTTGTTAGCTTCACGCCTTTCTCTGCGGTGCTTGTTAGCTTCACACCATTCTCTGTGGTGCTTGTTAACTTCACACCTTCCTCTGTGGTGCTTGTTAGCTTCACGCCTTTCTCTGTGGTGTTTGTTAGCTTCACACCATTCTCTGTGGTGCTTGTTAGCTTCACACCATTATCTGTGGTGCTTGTTAGCTTCACGCCTTTATCTGTGGTGCTTGTTAGCTTCACACCTTCCTCTGTGGTGCTTGTTAGCTTCACACCTTCCTCTGTGGTGCTTGTTAGCATCATGCCTTTCTCTGTGGTGCTTGTTAGCTTCACACCTTTCTCTGTGGTGCTTGTTAGCTTCACACCATTCTCTGTGGTGCTTGTTAGCTTCACGCCTTCCTCTGTGGTGCTTGTTAGCTTCACGCCTTTCTCTGTGGTGTTTGTTAGCTTCACATCATTCTCTGTGGTGCTTGTTAGCTTCACACCATTATCTGTGGTGCTTGTTAGCTTCACACCATTATCTGTGGTGCTTGTTAGCTTCACACCTTTCTCTGTGGTGCTTGTTAGCTTCTCGCCTTTCTCTGTGGTGCTTGTTAGCTTCACACCATTCTCTGTGGTGCTTGTTAGCTTCACACCTTTCTCTGTGGTGCTTGTTAGCTTCACACCTTTCTCTGTGGTGCTTGTTAGCTTCACGCCTTTCTCTGTGGTGCTTGTTAGCTTCACAACTTCCTCTGTGGTGCTTGTTAGCTTCACGCCTTTCTCTGTGGTGCTTGTTAGCTTCACGCCTTTCTCTGTGGTGCTTGTTAGCTTCACGCCTTTCTCTGTGGTGCTTGTTAGCTTCACACCTTTCTCTGTGGTGCTTGTTAGCATCACGCCTTTCTCTGTGGTGCTTGTTAGCTTCACATCATTATCTGTGGTGCTTGTTAGCTTCACACCTTTCTCTGTGGTGCTTGTTAGCTTCACGCCTTTCTCTGTGGTGCTTGTTAGCTTCACACCATTCTCTGTGGTGCTTGTTAGCTTCACGCCTTCCTCTGTGGTGCTTGTTAGCTTCACGCCTTTCTCTGTGGTGTTTGTTAGCTTCACATCATTCTCTGTGGTGCTTGTTAGCTTCACACCATTATCTGTGGTGCTTGTTAGCTTCACACCATTATCTGTGGTGCTTGTTAGCTTCACACCATTATCTGTGGTGCTTGTTAGCTTCACACCTTTCTCTGTGGTGCTTGTTAGCTTCACATCATTATCTGTGGTGCTTGTTAGCTTCACACCTTTCTCTGTGGTGCTTGTTAGCTTCACGCCTTTCTCTGTGGTGCTTGTTAGCTTCACACCATTCTCTGTGGTGCTTGTTAGCTTCACGCCTTTCTCTGTGGTGCTTGTTAGCTTCACACCTTCCTCTGTGGTGCTTGTTAGCTTCACACCTTTCACTGTGGTGCTTGTTAGCTTCACACCTTCCTCTGTCAGTTGTTTCCCTCCGCCCAGCAGCATATTACCACAGACCACATTCGCATACACTAAAAGAGAACATTCAATATGCTATACTAACAGTGACTATCTATCTATCTAGTAATGGTTAATACAGTCTTTTGTTATCACTTTGGTTCTATTTTCACAACTCTTAGTACAAAACTCTAAACTGGTCACGTGTGTAAGGCAGCCAGTTGTTCATTCAAAACCTGTCAGGGTGCGTTCATTTGGATTGTAAACATCTCACCACACAACCAACATATACGTTTATTGTCAAATGTAATGAGAACGTTGGTTTAATCACCAAAACAACATAATTATATATTTTCAATTTAGTAGTTTTAACATTAGGCAATACACTTATATTACCCAACAAAATTGACCGAAAATCCATAATTTCCATAATATAAATTCAATGTGTAATCAAAGGTGTGATCAATGAAGACATCCTCTACAATCATTCATGCAAAAAAACATGTTATTTTTCAGATATAATTGCAGGTGTACTGTCTGTAATCACATGTAAGACATTAAATGAAACAACTTAAATGAATGAAAATTAAACATAATGTTTAGCACGCAATAATTTGCATCAAGCCTGTCCTGTTCCCTTTCCCTTTTGAGCATTTGGCCATAAACTCTCATCCACATCACAGTGAATGTCCTCATTGTTCATGCACCGCGGGAAATACCTATTGGGCTGGTGATTCCAAGCCTGACATTTGTCTCCGTTGATGTATCTGCATGCCTCATCCATGGCCAGAAGGAGGGTGGCACGCTTATGGGGATGTTGATCGCCCACCTCCATGCGGAACTAAATATCCTCATTAGGGTTGAAAGGAGAGCATGGGGGCTGGTATAGGGTAACGAATCGAGGATGGGCCCGAAACCCTGCCTGAACCACCTCTGCATGTTGG
This sequence comes from Salvelinus fontinalis, assembly GCF_029448725.1. NCBI lineage: Eukaryota > Metazoa > Chordata > Actinopteri > Salmoniformes > Salmonidae > Salvelinus > Salvelinus fontinalis. The sequence goes on along the minus strand of NW_026600417.1, from coordinate 230,101 downwards.
AACCTGACATTGTCCCACACAATGACATAGGTGACCCCTTCAATTTCATTGAGAAACACAATGAGGTGTGCAGCGTGGCAGGATCCTAGTAACTGCCTACGTCCTCCACACCATCTTCAGAGATAGCTGCGCACATGGAGTTGTTTCCCCACGTTGTCCAGGCACTTGGACGGTCACCCGTTGGCCGATGAGGTTCCGCTCATGGCGGCAAGTTTTGGCCAGGTTGAAGCCCGCTTCATCAACAAAGATATACTTGTGATGGTTCACAGCAGCATTAAGCACCATCACCGTCTAAACATATATTTGGGTTAGTTATTTTTATAGTATTTTTATAGTTCCAATATGATATTGTGAAGTAGCATGTACATTAATAGTAACAGTAATACAGTATATAGTGCTGTACCTGAACATACTCGGCCCGCAGTTGTTTCACCCAGTCGTTGTTTCTCTCCAAAAGCACCAGGTAAATGTGTTTCATAGATACCTGGAGCCTCTTCAAAAGGCACCAGGTAAATGTGTTTCATAGATACCTGGAGCCTCTTCAAAAGGCACCAGGTAAATGTGTTTCATAGATACCTGGAGCCTCTCCAAAGGCACCAGGTAAATGTGTTTCATAGATACCTGGAGCCTCTTCAAAAGGCACCAGGTAAATGTGTTTCATAGATACCTGGAGCCTCTTCAAAAGGCACCAGGTAAATGTGTTTCATGGATACCTGGAGACTCTTCAAAAGGCACCAGGTAAATGTGTTTCATAGATACCTGGAGCCTCTCCAAAGGCACCAGGTAAATGTGTTTCATAGATACCTGGAGCCTCTTCAAAAGGCACCAGGTAAATGTGTTTCATAGATACCTGGAGCCTCTTCAAAAGGCACCAGGTAAATGTGTTTCATAGATACCTGGAGCCTCTTCAAAAGGCACCAGGTAAATGTGTTTCATAGATACCTGGAGCCTCTTCAAAAGGCACCAGGTAAATGTGTTTCATAGATACCTGGAGCCTCTTCAAAAGGCACCAGGTAAATGTGTTTCATAGATACCTGGAGCCTCTTCAAAAGGCACCAGGTAAATGTGTTTCATGGATACCTGGAGACTCTTCAAAAGGCACCAGGTAAATGTGTTTCATAGATACCTGGAGCCTCTCCAAAGGCACCAGGTAAATGTGTTTCATAGATACCTGGAGCCTCTTCAAAAGGCACCAGGTAAATGTGTTTCATAGATACCTGGAGCCTCTTCAAAAGGCACCAGGTAAATGTGTTTCATAGATACCTGGAGCCTCTTCAAAAGGCACCAGGTAAATGTGTTTCATAGATACCTGGAGCCTCTTCAAAAGGCACCAGGTAAATGTGTTTCATAGATACCTGGAGCCTCTTCAAAAGGCACCAGGTAAATGTGTTTCATAGATACCTGGAGCCTCTTCAAAAGGCAACAGGTAAATGTGTTTCATAGATACCTGGAGCCTCTTCAAAAGGCACCAGGTAAATGTGTTTCATAGATACCTGGAGCCTCTTCAAAAGGCACCAGGTAAATGTGTTTCATAGATACCTGGAGCCTCTTCAAAAGGTGAATGATTATTGGTTGGCTGATGGATGCCACATTGGCAAAGGTGTCATCGTTCTCCTCAATGGCCTGCTTTATTTCGGACAGCCATATATAGTTCCTGGTCCTCACCATTTCTACCACGGCCCACTACTGCTAGTTGGTCAACACACGGCCACCACCATGGGGTCTTCTGTCTGACAGTAGAACAGAGTTTACTGTCAATAGATCATACTGGAACAATAGTGGAACATGTGTTGTGAATTGACATGCATTGCAATATGTAATTGACTGTAAATGTAATGGTAAGGCATAGTGCATATCCTGCAGACTTACCTCTTTTCTTGGTAAAATGTTCTCATGATAGAATTGATGATGTGATATGTTCTCATGATAGAATTGATGATATGATATGTTCTCATGATAGAATTGATGATATGATATGTTCTCATGATAGAATTGACAGTTGACTTTTCAGGTTGGGGTGAACTAAGCTGTCAACCTCTGCCATGGTAAGACATCTGTTTACCACATGGCCAACAACGGTCGTCCGGACTTCATTAGACACAACACTTCCCTGCCGTCTGCCTCCCTCTCTCTGATGTCCACCTCTTTGACCTCCTTGATGAGGCACATGCCCAACTCTCTGTCGGGCCCCTTGTCCACGAGCTCCTTGATGAGGCACATGCCCAACTCTCTGTCGGGCCCCTTGTCCACGAGCTCCTTGATGAGGCACATGCCCAACTCTCTGTCGGGCCCCTTGTCCACGAGCTCCTTGATGAGGCACATGCCCAACTCTCTGTCGGGCCCCTTGTCCACGACCTCCTTGATGAGGCACATGCCCAACTCTCTGTCGGGCCCCTTGTCCACGACCTCCTTGATGAGGCACATGCCCAACTCTCTGTCGGGCCCCTTGTCCACGAGCTCCTTGATGAGGCACATGCCCAACTCTCTGTCGGGCCCCTTGTCCACGACCTCCTTGATGAAGCACATGCCCAACTCTCTGTCGGGCCCCTTGTCCACGACCTCCTTGATGAGGCACATGCCCAACTCTCTGTCGGGCCCCTTGTCCACGAGCTCCTTGATGAGGCACATGCCCAACTCTCTATCGGGCCCCTTGTCCACGAGCTCCTTGATGAGGCACATGCCCAACTCTCTGTCGGGCCCCTTGTCCACGACCTCCTTGATGAGGCACATGCCCAACTCTCTGTCGGGCCCCTTGTCCACGACCTCCTTGATGAGGCACATGCCCAACTCTCTGTCGGGCCCCTTGTCCACGAGCTCTTTGATTTCTTCTTCTCCCTTGCTGTCTATCTGCTCCATGTTGAAAGAAATATCAAGTGTTCACACACACCCTATTATATGGTGACCAATTGTGGTTATCACTATGTCTAGTCATTATGTATGGTTATCATGTATGATACATGTATTTTAGATGTTTATACTTTACAAACACATTTTTTTTCTGTTGTTTTCAAAATCAATATAGAGTAGATAAACCAGTTTAAATTTATAGGTTTACCAAACGGTTAAGTGATTAACCATTAAACACTGAATTAAGTCATGGTCAAATGTATTTAAACAAAATAATGAGAAGATAATCAAATGAAAGGTATATTGAGCATTGCATTGTCAACGGCAATTTCTTTCTATGAAAGGTATTTCTACACTGATTAGGTTTGGTGAAAAAGTTACTGATTTTGTGTGTTGTACTTATTCAAATGAAAATGTACTTTAAGTTTTGAACAAACAGCCTTTTTGATGATCTGTTTTGAGTTTTGTACGAAGAGTTGTGAAATTTGAACATATACTTGTGAAAATAATACCAAAGCGATAAAGAAAATAGAGATATACAGTTGAAGTCGGAAGTTTACATACACTTAGGTTGGAGTCATTAAAACTCATTTTTCAACCACTCCACAAGCTTCTTGTTAACAAACTATAGTTTTGGCAAGTCGGTTAGGACATCTGGTTCATCCTTGGGAGCAATTTCCAAACACCTGAAGGTACCACGTTCATCTGTACAAACAATAGTACGCAAGTATAAACACCATGGGACCACGCAGCCATCATACCACGAAGGGGACGCGGTCTGTCTCCTAGAGATGAACGTACTTTGGTATGAAAAGTGCAAATCAATCCCAGAACAACAGCAAAGGACCTTGTGAAGATGCTGGAGGAAACAGGCACAAAAGTATCTATATCCACAGTAAAACGAGTCCTATATCGACATAACCTGAATGACCGCTTAGAAAGGAAGAAGCCACTGCTTCAACACCGTCATAAAAAAGCCAGACTACGGTTTGCAACTGCACATGGGAAAATAGATCGTACTTTTTGGAGCAATGTCCTCTGGTCTGATGAAACAAAAATCGAACTGTTTGGCCATAATGACCATCGCTATGTTTGGAGGAAAAAGGGGGAGGCTTGCAATCCGAAGAACAGCATCCCAACCGTGAAGCACGGGGGTGGCAGCATCATGTTGTGGGGGTGCTTTTCTGCAGGAGGGACTGGTGCCCTTTACAAAATAGATGGCATCATGAGGATGGAAATTTATGGGGATATATTGAAGTAACATCTCAAGACATCGGTCTGGAAGTTAAAGCTTGGTCGCAAATGGATCTTCCAAATGGACAATGAACCCAAGCATACTCCAAAGTTGTGGCAAAATGGCTTAAGGACAACAAAGTCAAGGTATTGGAGTAGCCATCACAAAGCCCTGACCTCAATCCTATAGAAAATTTGTGGCAAGAACTGAAAGGCCTGTGCGAGCAAGGAGGCCAACAAACCTGACTCAGTTACACCTGCTCTGTCAGGAGGAATGGGCCAAAATTCACCCAACTTATTGTAGGAAGCTTGTGGAAGGCTACCTGAAACGTTTGACCAAAGTTAAACTGAGTTTTTGTAAACTTCTGACCCACTGGGAATGTGATGAAAGAAATAACAAATAAATAATTCTCTCTACTATTATTCTGATATTTCACATTCTTCAAATTGTGACAGTATTGCGTTAGGAGGTAGGTGACGGAGTCAGGCGCAGGAGAGCAGAGATGTCCGAGATGCGTAATTTTAATGGGCAAGTCCACCAAATACAGGTAAAGCACAATACAAAAATCAAATGCCCTCGACAACAGATAAACCCGTTACTCACGAAAGGAGGAACAAACAAAGCTCCTAAATTTATACACACTCAGTATAAATGCGTGAAACAAAAATGGGCACAACCTAACCGAGCAACATCACAATAAATAATCCCACACAAACCTAGGCAGGCAACAGGGTAAATTAAACACACAGAAATGAAGGCAAATCAAACCAGGTGTGAAAGAACCAAAGACAAAACAAACAGAAAAGGAAAAAGGGATCGGTGATGGCTAGTAGACCGGTGACGCCGACCTCCGAGTGCCGCCCGAACAGGGAGAGGAACTACCTTCGGTGGAAGTCGTGACACAAATAAAGTGGTGATCCTAACTGATCTAAGAGGGAATTTTTACTAGGATTAAATGTCAGCAATTGTGAAAAACTGAGTTTAGATGTATTTGTCTAAGGTGTATGTAAACTTCCCACTACAACTATATATTATATATGTACAAGGACAAAACCATGCATGATGGTACTAGTTGGTTTAAACCCAATACAGTACAAATAGAATCACTAATGACAATGATTAACTGCACCTCGCTGGCTTTGCAATTAGATTTATTTGCGCTCACATTTGTGTTCACATTTGAATGGATGTATAGAAACATTTTGTGTCCATGGAGAGACAGGGAGAGAGGGAGAGAGAGGGAGAGGCAGGGAGAGACAGGGAGAGACAGGGAGAGAGAGGGAGATAAATAGAAAGAGAGAGAGTGAGAGATAAAGATGAATTCCTCCTCCTTCTCTCCCATTAGCTACCCGGGGAGAAGGCTACTCTGGAGGCATCATTTGATGGACAAATCACACAAGCATCTAATGGCAATTAAAAACCTGTCCGGTTTCCATGGAGATGAAATGTTAAACTAGTGGATGAGCAGAGGCAAGAAGCTTCTGGTCGCAGCAGCTAAATGAGAGAGAGGAGGAGAGAAGGAGAGAGCGAGAGAGTGAGAGATAGGAAAAGAGAGAGGGAGGAAGAGAGAGAGAGAGAGAGGAAGGGAGGGAGGAAGAGAGAGAGAGAGAGACGGGGGGGAGGGAGGGGGAAAGGGAGAGGGAGATGGGGGAGAGGGAGAGGGAGTGAGACAGAAGCAAGAGAGAAGGATTGAGACAGAGAACAAGGGACAGAGATACAGTATCAACAAATGATGCTTCCCACAATATGATTCAAATACTGTCCATGTTCTGGAAATACTAAAATGCTGACTGTGATTGGTATACCGGTTCTGAACAGTTTTCACCCACATTTACCAATATACATCATGACGGCTATCATTTTAAATCTAGGCCTGGTGTAAAGCACTTTGTTACAATTTCTGATCTACAAATGGCTTTATAAATGCATGTGATTGATTGACTGATTGATATCAAGTCTATGTGTGTGATGTGTTGTTAACCTGATCTCTCCCTGTGACTCCCCCCCCCCCCCCCCTCTTCCCCCATCAGTTCACCTGTACAAGTGTGATGCCCAGAGGGGTAGCTGTGGCCTGTGTCTGAAGGCAGACCCCCTGTTTGGCTGTGTATGGTGTAAGGGGGAGAACCGCTGCACCCTCAAGCAGCACTGTCCCCACCCTGAGAGCCAGTGGCTGGAGCGCAATGGACTCAACAGCAAGTGTACACACCCACGCATCACCCAGGTGAGAATGCAGATACACACACACACACACACACACACACACACACACACACACACACACACACACACACACACACACACACACGCACACACACATATACACACATACACACACACACATATACACACACACACACACACACACACACACACACACACACACACACACACACACACACACACACACACACACACACACACACACACACACACACACCACCAGTACCCACCAAGTGAATCACACAAGTGACACACACACATGCACATACTGTACACACTACACCAGCAATTATTACACACTCTGTCACCCAGGGGAGAACACACTCGGTCACCCAGGGGAGAACACACTCTGTCACCCAGGGGAGAACACACACTGTCACCCAGGGGAGAACACACACTGTCACCCAGAGGAGAACACACTCTGTCACCCAGGGGAGAACACACTCTGTCACCCAGGGGAGAACACACACTGTCACCCAGGGGAGAACACACTCTGTCACCCAGGGGAGAACACACTCTGTCACCCAGGGGAGAACACACACTGTCACCCAGGGGAGGACACACACTGTCACCCAGGGGAGGACACACACTGTCACCCAGGGGAGGACACACACTGTCACCCAGGGGAGGACACACACTGTCACATCGTTAGAGTGACTGCTGATGGTGTCGACATATACGTTATGAACACAAGACACACTGTCGCCCTCTGGCCGCTGATAGACACCTCTCATTTGGACAAGATTAGACTCATCTTGATCATAGTTTTCTTTCTGCAGGACTTCAATTAGGGACAGTAACAGTAACAGCTATGTGCAATACTCAATACTCATTATTCAATACTCAATACTCATTACTCAATACTCAATACTCATTACTTAATAATCAACACTCATTAATCAATACTCAATACTCATTACTCAATACTCAATACTAAACGGTCATTGGTCATTGGTCATTGGTCATTTCTCAATACTCGATGGTCATTGTTTATTGGTCATTTCTCAATTCTCAATACTCAATACTCAATGGTCATTGGTCATTGGCCATTACTCATTACTCATTGGTCATTACTCATTACTCATTGCTCAATACTCATTGCTCATCCCAATGTGTTAGTCTGCTTACACACACAACCTGTCAGTGCTGATAGAACTCCACATCTGGCTGCTACTGAGGGATCAGCCACACACATGTTTAACCCAGTGAGCTAGGCTAAGAGCGCCCAGTCACCCTGTTTATCACTCACCTCAGAACAGATGAACACACACCCGTTTAACTGTTCCTGTTCTCCAGCAGGGTTAGCCCTGTGTTAGCCCTGTGTTAGCCCTGTGTTAGCCCTGTGTAGATTGATGGATGATGGATGGATGGTGGATGGATGGATGGATGGATGGTGGGTGAATGGTGGATGGATGATGGATGGATGGATGGTAGATGGATGGCTGGATGGATGGATGAGGGATAGATGGATGGATGGATGGATGGATGGATGGATGGTGGATAGATGGATGGATGGTGGATGGATGGTAGATGGATGGATGGTAGATGGATGGATGGCTGGGTGGTAGATGGATGTCTGGATGGATGGATGGTAGATGGATGGCTGGATGGATGGATGAGGGATAGATGGATGGATGGATGGTAGATGGATGGCTGGATGGATGGATGAGGGATGGATGGATGGATGGATGGTGGATGGATGGATGGATGGATGGATGGTGGATAGATGGATGGATGGTAGATGGATGGATGGTAGATGGATGGATGGATGGATGGATGGCTGGATGGATGGCTGGCTGGGTGGTAGATGGATGTCTGGATGGATGGATGGTAGATGGATGGATGGATGGTAGATGGATGGATGGATGGATGGTAGATGGATGGCTGGATGGATGGATGAGGGATAGATGGATGGATGGATGGATGGATGGATGGATGGATGGTGGATGGATGGATGGATGGTGGATAGATGGATGGATGGTGGATGGATGGTAGATGGATGGATGGTAGATAGATGGATGGATGGATGGATGGATGGATGGATGGAAGGCTGGATGGCTGGGTGGTAGATGGATGGATGGATGGATGGTAGATGGATGGATGGATGGATGGATGGATGGATGGCTGGGTGGTAGATGGATGTCTGGATGGATGGATGGTAGATGGATGGATGGTAGATGGATGGATGGCTGGGTGGATGGATGGTAGATGGATGGATGGATGGTAGATGAATGGATGGCTGGTAGATGGATGGATGGTAGATGGATGGATGGCTGGATGGATGGTAGATGGATGGCTGGATGGAGGGATAGATGGATGGATGGTAGATGGATGGCTGGATGGATGGAGGATAGATAGATGGGTGGATGGTGGATGGATGGAGGATAGATAGATGGATGGATGGCTGGATGGATGGGGATAGATGGATGGATGGTGGATGGATGGCTGGATGGATGGAGGATAGATAGATGGATGGTGGATAGATGGGGATAGATGGGTGGATGGTGGATGGATGGGGATAGATGGATGGATGGTGGATGGATGGATGAGGGATAGATGGATGGAGAACACACTCTGTCACCCAGGGGAGAACACACACTGTCACCCAGGGGAGGACACACACTGTCACCCAGGGGAGGACACACACTGTCACCCAGGGGAGGACACACACTGTCACCCAGGGGAGGACACACACTGTCACATCGTTAGAGTGACTGCTGATGGTGTCGACATATACGTTATGAACACAAGACACACTGTCGCCCTCTGGCCGCTGATAGACACCTCTCATTTGGACAAGATTAGACTCATCTTGATCATAGTTTTCTTTCTGCAGGACTTCAATTAGGGACAGTAACAGTAACAGCTATGTGCAATACTCAATACTCATTATTCAATACTCAATACTCATTACTCAATACTCAATACTCATTACTTAATAATCAACACTCATTAATCAATACTCAATACTCATTACTCAATACTCAATACTAAACGGTCATTGGTCATTGGTCATTGGTCATTTCTCAATACTCGATGGTCATTGTTTATTGGTCATTTCTCAATTCTCAATACTCAATACTCAATGGTCATTGGTCATTGGCCATTACTCATTACTCATTGGTCATTACTCATTACTCATTGCTCAATACTCATTGCTCATCCCAATGTGTTAGTCTGCTTACACACACAACCTGTCAGTGCTGATAGAACTCCACATCTGGCTGCTACTGAGGGATCAGCCACACACATGTTTAACCCAGTGAGCTAGGCTAAGAGCGCCCAGTCACCCTGTTTATCACTCACCTCAGAACAGATGAACACACACCCGTTTAACTGTTCCTGTTCTCCAGCAGGGTTAGCCCTGTGTTAGCCCTGTGTTAGCCCTGTGTTAGCCCTGTGTAGATTGATGGATGATGGATGGATGGTGGATGGATGGATGGATGGATGGTGGGTGAATGGTGGATGGATGATGGATGGATGGATGGTAGATGGATGGCTGGATGGATGGATGAGGGATAGATGGATGGATGGATGGATGGATGGATGGATGGATGGTGGATAGATGGATGGATGGTGGATGGATGGTAGATGGATGGATGGTAGATGGATGGATGGCTGGGTGGTAGATGGATGTCTGGATGGATGGATGGTAGATGGATGGCTGGATGGATGGATGAGGGATAGATGGATGGATGGATGGTAGATGGATGGCTGGATGGATGGATGAGGGATGGATGGATGGATGGATGGATGGTGGATGGATGGATGGATGGATGGATGGATGGATGGTGGATAGATGGATGGATGGTGGATGGATGGTAGATGGATGGATGGTAGATGGATGGATGGATGGATGGATGGATGGCTGGATGGCTGGGGGGTAGATGGATGGATGGTAGATGGATGGATGGATGGATGGATGGATGGCTGGCTGGGTGGTAGATGGATGTCTGGATGGATGGATGGTAGATGGATGGATGGATGGTAGATGGATGGATGGATGGATGGTAGATGGATGGCTGGATGGATGGATGAGGGATAGATGGATGGATGGATGGATGGATGGATGGATGGATGGTGGATGGATGGATGGATGGTGGATAGATGGATGGATGGTGGATGGATGGTAGATGGATGGATGGTAGATAGATGGATGGATGGATGGATGGATGGATGGATGGATGGATGGAAGGCTGGATGGCTGGGTGGTAGATGGATGGATGGATGGATGGTAGATGGATGGATGGATGGATGGATGGATGGATGGATGGATGGATGGATGGATGGATGGCTGGGTGGTAGATGGATGTCTGGATGGATGGATGGTAGATGGATGGATGGTAGATGGATGGATGGCTGGGTGGATGGATGGTAGATGGATGGATGGATGGTAGATGAATGGATGGCTGGTAGATGGATGGATGGTAGATGGATGGATGGCTGGATGGATGGTAGATGGATGGCTGGATGGAGGGATAGATGGATGGATGGTAGATGGATGGCTGGATGGATGGAGGATAGATAGATGGGTGGATGGTGGATGGATGGGGATAGATTGGTGGATGGATGGCTGGATGGATGGAGGATAGATAGATGGGTGGATGGTGGATGGATGGGGATAGATGGATGGATGGTGGATGGATGGCTGGATGGATGGAGGATAGATAGATGGGTGGATGGTGGATGGATGGGGATAGATGGATGGATGGTGGATGGATGGATGAGGGATAGATGGATGGAGATAGATGGATGGGGATCCCCAGCCTGGGGAGGAGGACAGCAGATGGTTAGAGATTGGAGATGGAGGGACAGAGGATGGATAGAGTAGCCACTTTGGATTGGCCCTGAGAAATGATGGGAGGATGATAGAACGGGAGAGGAGGAGGGGAAATCCCCCTCTATCTCTCTCCAGGGAAGAGGGCTAGTATGCTCTGAGCTGTTCAGTGTAACCTGGCTCAGTGTGGTGACCTGGTTCAGTGTGGTGACCTGGCTCAGTGTGGTAACCCAGCTCGGTGCGGTGACCTGGCTCAATGTGGTGACCTGGCTCAGTGTGGTGACCTGGCTCGGTGTGGTGACCTGGCTCAATGTGGTAACCTGACTCAGTGTGGTAACCTGGCTCAATGTGGTGACCTGGCTCAATGTGGTAACCTGGCTCAGTGTGGTGACCTGGCTCAGTGTGGTGACCTGGCTCAGTGTGGTGACCTGGCTCAGTGTGGTGACCTGGCTCAGTGTGGTGGCCTGGCTCAGTGTGGTGACCTGGCTCAGTGTGGTGACCTGGCTCAGTGTGGTGACCTGGCTCAGTGTGGTGACCTGGCTCAGTGTGGTGGCCTGGCTCAGTGTGGTGACCTGGGTAACCTGGCTCAGTGTGGTGACCTGGCTCAGTGTGGTGACCTGGCTCAGTGTGGTGACCTAGCTCAGTGTGGTGGCCTGGCTCAGTGTGGTGACCTGGCTCAGTGTGGTGACCTGGCTCAGTGTGGTGACCTGGCTCAGTGTGGTGACCTGGGTAACCTGGCTCAGTGTGGTGAAGTTATAACTTGAAATAATCAAGGCAAACTTTGCCTTCTCTGACTCTCACTTCCACTGAAACTGGACTGGGCCTGTCATCAACCTGGATATGAATAATATATTATATAAATTAACTAATAAAGTCCCAATTTTGAAAAACTACAAAAACACAGCAACAGGCCCAGTATTTCATATCAAGTGAATGAATGACAACACAACATGTTTTTTTGTATGGCTTTACTCGCTGTTCACAGAGGTCTGTTGGCATGGTGATGAGTTTCAATGCGTTGTCTAGTAAGAGGCGAAGTGGTAGGAACCGTGTCTAGTAAGAGGCGAAGTGGTAGGAACCGTGTCTAGTAAGAGGCGAAGTGGTAGGAACCGTGTCTAGTAAGAGGCGAAGTGGTAGGAACCGTGTCTAGTAAGAGACGAAGTGGTAGGAACCGTGTCTAGTAAGAGACGAAGTGGTAGGAACCGTGTCTAGTAAGAGACGAAGTGGTAGGAACCGTGTCTAGTAAGAGACGAAGTGGTAGGAACCGTGTCTAGTAAGAGACGAAGTGGTAGGAACCGTGTCTAGTAAGAGGCGAAGTGGTAGGAACCGTGTCTAGTAAGAGACGAAGTGGTAGGAACCGTGTCTAGTAAGAGACGAAGTGGTAGGAACCGTGTCTAGTAAGAGACGAAATGGTAGGAACCGTGTCTAGTAAGAGACGAAGTGGTAGGAACCGTGTCTAGTAAGAGGCGAAGTGGTAGGAACCGTGTCTAGTAAGAGACGAAGTGGTAGGAGCCGTGTCTAGTAAGAGGCGAAGTGGTAGGAACCGTGTCTAGAAAGAGGCGAAGTGGTAGGAACCGCGTCTAGTAAGAGGCGAAGTGGTAGGAACCGTGTCTAGTAAGAGGCGAAGTGGTAGGAACCGTGTCTCGTAAGAGGCGAAGTTGTAGGAACCGTGTCTAGTAAGAGGCGAAGTGGTAGGAACCGTGTCTAGTAAGAGACGAAGTGGTAGGAACCGTGGCTAGTAAGAGATGAAGTGGTAGGAACCGTGTCTAGTAAGAGGCGAAGTGGTAGGAACCGTGTCTAGTAAGAGACGAAGTGGTAGGAACCGTGTCTGGTAAGAGGCGAAGTGGTAGGAACCGTGTCTAGTAAGAGGCGAAGTGGTAGGAACCGTGTCTAGTAAGAGACGAAGTGGTAGGAACCGTGTCTAGTAAGAGACGAAGTGGTAGGAACCGTGTCTAGTAAGAGACGAAGTGGTAGGAACCGTGTCTAGTAAGAGGCGAAGTGGTAGGAACCGTGTCTAGTAAGAGACGAAGTGGTAGGAACCGTGTCTAGTAAGAGACGAAGTGGGTGGAACCGTGTCTAGTAAGAGACGAAGTGGTAGGAACCGTGTCTAGTAAGAGACGAAGTGGTAGGAACCGTGTCTAGTAAGAGACGAAGTGGTAGGAACCGTGTCTAGTAAGAGGCGAAGTGGTAGGAACCGTGTCTAGTAAGAGACGAAGTGGTAGGAACCGTGTCTAGTAAGAGGCGAAGTGGTAGGAACCGTGTCTAGTAAGAGACGAAGTGGTAGGAACCGTGTCTAGTAAGAGACGAAGTGGTAGGAACCGTGTCTAGTAAGAGGCGAAGTGGTAGGAACCGTGTCTAGTAAGAGGCGAAGTGGTAGGAACCGTGTCTAGTAAGAGACGAAGTGGTAGGAACCGTGTCTAGTAAGAGACGAAGTGGTAGGAACCGTGTCTAGTAAGAGGCGAAGTGGTAGGAACCGTGTCTAGTAAGAGACGAAGTGGTAGGAACCGTGTCTAGTAAGAGGCGAAGTGGTAGGAACCGTGTCTAGTAAGAGGCGAAGTTGTAGGAACCGTCTAGTAAGAGGCGAAGTGGTAGGAACCGTGTCTAGTAAGAGACGAAGTGGTAGGAACCGTGTCTAGTAAGACGCGAAGTGGTAGGAACCGTGTCTAGTAAGAGACGAAGTGGTAGGAACCGTGTCTAGTAAGAGACGAAGTGGTAGGAACCGTGTCTAGTAAGACGCGAAGTGGTAGGAACCGTGTCTAGTAAGAGACGAAGTGGTAGGAACCGTGTCTAGTAAGAGACGAAGTGGTAGGAACCGTGTCTAGTAAGAGACGAAGTGGTAGGAACCGTGTCTAGTAAGAGGCGAAGTGGTAGGAACCGTGTCTAGTAAGAGACGAAGTGGTAGGAACCGTGTTTTAATTAATTAATGTTTTTATATGTCTAATCAATTTAGCGTTTAGAACGACAAGGCAAAAGCAATCAGAATCAAATGAAAATGCTTATTTTAGCTAAGTAAAATTATACGACAGTAAATCACTGATACTCAAGTGATTGCCGTTTCCCACAAAATCCCCACAGGACCGTGAAAATCTAGGCATTCAGAGCTTTGCTAGGTGTTAAATGTGAGTTTTTCCACTAGCTGGTTTGAACACCCAGTTACTGTACGTCTTCACCTCAATTCTTCCTTTCTGCTACGTTTAAACATCAGTAGCTGACCAATAGTATTTGCGTTTCACTCATAAATTCTGATTTAACATGTTGTATTTGTAACACATTTAGGTACATATCTACCGCTGTGGCTGCACTATTTTTGGCTTCGCTGTCCTCTCCGTCTACTCTTTTACCCGCTAACCGGGTTGTGGCGTCTTCCTCTTGCCGGTCTAGCACTTCGATGTTAGCATCGGTGCCACTGGTACTAGTACTAATACTACCGAATAAGTCGGTTTGTTTTTTATATTTACTTGCATTTGAGTGAAGACTTTTGACTCTTTTGTCTCTTAACTTTTCAGCACCACCCTTACGTTTTTTACTCTGCGTTTCCATTTTCTATTGTAGCTCGTTTTCGAGCTGTCAGTGTCAATGTGAGTGTGAGTGAGACAAAGGGGGCGTGGCTAAGGGTTGCATAGACATTCGTTTGGAATAGACCAACGGGCCTGGAGGAAAGGGGGGGGTTGGCCCGTGTCGCTCAACCTTCTGCCAACTTTTTAATTAGTAGTAAAAACTGTATAAGGCAGGCGGCCCAACGGTCCAGAGGTTGACCAGCCCACCGGCCGGTGGCCAGTCCGCTACTGTCCTGGTCTGAATCTAGCATAGATTTATCCTCTGTTCTGTCTGTGCATAATGCCTTGCCTGGCTGTAACAGAAGCATATTGTAGCCCTCTCACGTACCCATAACACTGTCACTCTGTGATGATGGGGGGCTTTTTAAGGCCCCTCAGCCCAGCCCTCGGCCCCTAATGCATTCTGATGCTGCTCATTACAGTGACATCCTCCATGAATAATCATCACTCCTTCCCCAGATAGAGAAGAGAGACAGAAAGCGAGAGAGTGATTTAGTATTTGACTCCACCAACCGTCAATTAGCTTGTCAAAGACACAAATCTAATCAACTGCTCATCCCGCTAATGAAAAGAGACCCATCATCTCTCTCTCTCTCTCTCTCTCCCTCTCTCTCTCTCGCTCTCTCTCTCTCTCTCTCTCTCTCTCTCTCTCTCTCTCTCTCTCTCTCTCTCTTTCTCTCCCACCGTCTCTCTCTCCTCCGTGCTAGCTGGAAAAGATCCATAATGCATTGCAGTGTCTGTTAATTGCATGCATTGTGTTGCAGTAGATTGTTCCCACAGGGTTTCCCTATTCCATCACCACATCAGCAGGGGACAGACTATATGATTTCAGGACCAGTGACAGTTAGTTGATGTACTGTCTATTATGAACTGCGGCCGAGCCAGTCATGCAGTGAGATAACACTGCACCACCCTCCACTTTATTTTCCCATTGGCTGGCGGTTACTTTTTCAGCGTCTGTAATTGGACAGCACTGTATCCGTATAGCAACACCAACCCACTGAACTCATCAGTATAGTTTGTACCAAGGGTCTGGCGTACCTGATACCTCACTGTATTCTGACCATGCCTTGATGTATGTAGATAGGGATATAAGCTAAGTTGTCAGTATTCACAACTGTCCCTAAATACTTAGCTAAATAGATATGGATTGCCACAAGACGCTGTTTCTCTCTCTCTCTCTCTCTCTCTCTCTCTCTCTCTCTCTCTCTGTCTCTCTCTCTCTCTCTCTCTCTCTCTGTCTCTCTCTCTCTCTCTCACTCACTCACTCACTCACGCACTCACTCACTCACTCACTCACTCACTCACTCACTCACTCACACACACACACACACACACACACACACACACACACACACACACACACACACACACACACACACTTTGGCGACTGTACCTCCATTCCCCTGAGAGGGGCCCTAGCCTGTCAGTGAGGAATGCCCTCCACAGAGCATTGATAATGAGACCTCTAACCCCAGTGGGAGATCACTATTTGGCAGGGGAGAATGACACAGCACAAAGCTATTAATTAATGATTGCTCTGCTTTCCCATTGGGACCTGAAGGTGCTTTATTTGGCAGAGATGGATTGGAGGTCCTGGACAGTGTGTCCATTTCATACATTCAGCAGCTGGCCTCTGAGACAAAAACTATTAGGGGCCAACACTAATCAATCTGTTAAAACTTGGATAAATGTCTGCTACAGTGGAACATCTAACAGATCAATATATCAGGAAGGTGATCAGAATAACTGTTGACACCTCCCAACTCTCCTTTATGAGTTAGTCACGCTGTGTGTAGACCAACTCTCCTTTATGAGTTAGTCACGCTGTGTGTAGACCAACTCTCCTTTATGAGTTAGTCACGCTGTGTGTAGACCAACTCTCCTTTATGAGTTAGTCACGCTGTGTGTAGACCAACTCTCCTTTATGAGTTAGTCACGCTGTGTGTAGACCAACTCTCCTTTATGAGTTAGTCACGCTGTGTGTAGACCAACTCTCCTTTATGAGTTAGTCACGCTGTGTGTAGACCAACTCTCCTTTATGAATTAGTCATGCTGTGTGTAGACTGTTCAATGGTTCTCACGCTGTCTCTCCCTCTCTCTCTTTCGCTCTCCCTCTCTCTCTCTCTCCTCTCTCTCTCTCTCTCTCTCTCTCTCTCTCTCTCTCTCTCTCTCTCTCTCTCTCTCTCTCTCTCTCTCTCTCTCTCTCTCTCTCTCTCTCTCTCTCTCTCTCTCTCTCTCTCTCTCTCTCTCTCTCTCTCTCTCTCTCTCTCTCTCTCTCTCTCTCTCTCTCTCTCTCTCTCTCTCTCTCTCTCTCTCTCTCTCTCTCTCAAACACTGGGTTGCACACACCTAATCCCTCATATGAGATCTGCCCGGGCATAGCCTTGGCAGCGGGCCGCGGCTGGCATGATGACCTCACCCGGCCAAAACGGGGCGAGCGCAGGGAATAGCTTAATCTAATTGGCTGGCAGCAGATCGGCGTTATCGCGCGCCATTGGGAAGCTTCTTCATGACAGCCATGCTGAGTGGGTTTTTAATCAGGCCGGTTAACAAGCCCTCTAACTAAGACCCTACACTCCGCCCTGGAGATAGCACTGTACTGCTTCTGATCCAGATTAAGGTTGCGTCCCAAATGCTACTCTCTGGTCCAAAGTAGTGCACTATATATGGAATAGGGTGCCATTTGGGATGCAAGCCCAGACCCTTGTGTTTTACACCAAAGTCAGATGAATTAGGAATATACTGTAGAGTTATCATCATGTGAAGGAGAGGGGGTTTCATACTCTAACGCACTTTAACGCACTGCATTATGGGCCTTCTCACTAATTGGGCTGCATGGAGAGACAGACAGCTGCTGTCATTAATATAGTTATCAGCAACACAGTGTCATTCAGAAAGATTTATGACACTAGATTTTTGACTGTAATAACAGCAGTGCTGCTAAACACCATCCTAACCAACTGGATCATGAATCTCCTCTCCCCTGTAACAGTTCCCCAGGTCAGGTCGTTGCTGCAAATGACAATATGACCTGGTGAAGTAAACTCTTAGGAAGTTGGCGTCACGACGCTAAGCTATCAGCCTGTCTATTGTTGTTGATAATAAGTATTCCTGTTTTGTCTTTCTTTTGCCAGATCACTCCGCTGCGGGGGCCTCGGGAAGGGGGCACCCTAGTAACCATCCGGGGGGAGAACCTGGGCCTGGACTTCAGTGAGATCCAGGGGAACGTCAGGGTGGCCGAGGTGGACTGTACCCCCGTCCGCGAGGGATACATCCCGGCAGAACAGTGAGTACACGGTCACAGTCATTCCAAATCACAGGCTGACCACAGACCCGGTGCAAACTCTTAGACATAAGGTCATCTGAGTCATACACAGTCACTACCGAACCACAGTCACGTTCTCTCTGACCGCACCTCAACCACACCTCAACCACAGAACAACCCCACAGGCATAGGGTCATGTGATTCAGTGAGCCTGAGAGAGTGTGACTGGGAGGTGACTAAAGCAGGAAGCAGAAACAAGGTGTGCTGTACAGTCAGTCACTAAGATACCAGAGTAAGTGGAGAGGCTTGGTGGAAGGTCAAAGTCACATCTCAAAGTTGGCATTTAGATTGTGATGTGTTTGGACAAGAGAAAGGCCACGTCAGATCATAACAGACCATCCTAATCAAGATTTCACACACCACACACACACACACACACACACACACACCACAACACACACACACACACACACACACACACACACACACACACACACACACACACACACACACACACACACACACACCACACACACAGACACACACACACACACACCTTTATCAAGTGAGCTCTCCATTGAACTCCACTAGACAGTTTGCTGCAGTGGTGTTGTGTGAGTTGATTCTGCTGTGCAGCACTGATTTTAAACCATCCAGCAGAGAGGGGCTTTATGAGAACCCACCTAATCCCAGGTTAAGACTTGAATATAATAATGTGTTATCTGGCAGGGATTTGGAGGCCCCATGCTGCCAACTCCCTGCCAAAACCTCCATTCATATTCATATGACCTTAACAAGCCTTCCTTCTCTATTCACCACCTCAGTATTCACTACCTCAGCATTCCTATAGAGGGGCTGGGGAAGAAATGTGTAAGTGTGAAGAGCTGGGTTTGGTGAAAAGCCGCTTTTAAACACTTTTAGCAGTTTCAGTTCATTTGATGTGTGGCACTGACCTGTCATTGTGTTAAAGGTGTGGGTTAGACTTTGTTACATTTTTCAACTTAAATGTCTATTCTGTATTAAAATCATGAGAATGAGGAAATTAAGCAATTCTCTGTGTGTGTGTGTGTGTGTGTGTGTGTGTGTGTGTGTGTGTGTGTGTGTGTGTGTGTGTGTGTGTGTGTGTGTGTGTGTGTGTGTGTGTGTATGTGTGTGTGTGTGTGTGTGTATGTGTGTGTGTGTGTGTGTGTGTGTGTGTGTGTGTGTGTGTGTGTGTGTGTGTGTGTGTGTGTGTGTGTGTGTGTGTGTGTGTGTGTGTGTGTGTGTGTGTGTGTGTGTGTGTGTGTGTGTGTGTGTGTGTGTGTGTGTGTGTGTGTGTGTGTGTGTGTGTGTGTGTGTGTGTGTGTGTGTGTCTGTACATAACTGCATCGTAGAAGCATAATGAATCATCAACACTTCCTCCTGTTTGTAGGATAGTGTGTGAGATGGCGGTGGCAACGCCGAGCCAGTTCGCCAACTACGTGGAGGTGTGTGTGGGGGGTGTGGGGGTCAGAGAGTGTCCCAAAGAGTTCAGGGCCGTATACTCCAAGTACTACTACTTCGTGGTGAGTAATGTCTTTCAGACCAACAGATATGATGGATGTGTGTGTCTGCCATATGAAGCATAGAGAACATACTGTTTATTTTTATGTTTTTTTTGGGCTGGAAAAGGTCATTATAGAATATAGATTATAGAATGTATGTAGTTCACTTAGTTAGTGATCTAGCAATCTCTAGGCTATGTAATTGATTTAATTCTGACATTGTATTCTATCTAGACTCTGTTGTTTGTATGTTTTCACTGTGTCCTAAGAGCTGTACTCATCACTTCCCTACATAGAACACTAGTGTGAGGAGACAGGCAGTTCTTAATGACTCCAGGGGGAAAATGGACCAGGGAGGGCCATAAAATCTGCTTTCCCCCCCCCCCCCCCCCCCCCCACACACACACACACACACACACACACACACACACACACACACACACACACACACACACACACACACACACACACACACACACACTCCTCACTCTCCCCGTGTACACACTGTATCAAGCATTAAGAGCATGTCTCTCACCCACTGAAATACAACCTAATCGTTACCAATATGTGCTTATTTTATGCAGCGATATCATTTTAACACACACACACATTAAGGGGAGCTTTATTTCTTAACAGGCCCATATAACAGGATTACATCATGTTAGGTTAGATGTCGTACCATGAAAACACACTGATTATAAGATTATTATGAGATTATTATGAGATTTCGACAGAGCAGATAAACTGTTGCGAGATTTATACTTAAACTCCTCCGCTTGCTCCTGTTCTGTTCTCTCACTGCGATGTGATTGGTTGACATGATTTTTATCGACGCATCTGATTGGACGATCTTTGACCTTGACCTTTGATCCCTAGGTCACCAGACTGATCAGCCTGAAGCCCAGCCGAGGGCCCGTCTCCGGGGGAACCATCGTCAACATCACCGGTAGCAACCTGGATGCCGGGAGCAACGTGTCCATCATGTTCAAGGACCAGAAGTGCACCTATCACAGGTAGGCAGGCGGGAGGGGCCAATCAGATTATTGGCCAATAACATTATCTATCACAATTATCTCTGAGTCTGATTTGTTTGTCACTCAAGAGTGGACCAGGGACATTGATTTTTGTACAGAGTGAAAGAGCGAGAGAGAGAGAAAGTGAGAGAGGGGGGGGGGGTCACATTTAGGCAATCAGATTATCTATCACATCTATTCACATCTATCTCTGAGTCTGATCTTCTGTCACTCGAAAGGCAATCAGCTGTGCATGTTGTCATCCTCTGGCCCTGTGGTCAAAATCCATTAAGACTTCTGAAAGACTTCCTGATCCCTAATCAATAACGTCTATAAAAATCAGACCGTGCCGATGGCGCCATGAGAACCCCCAATAAAGCTAAAGGACGAGATCCCTGCTGCCTGGCAGAGACATGTCTTGAGGAAAAAAGCCCAAACATTCCTAAACTTAGAAAAGTGTCTTTGATTCTACTGTTGTTATTGTTGATTTGGAGAAGGATTCTGGGAAGTTTTCATATGAACACCTGATGACATTTCCCCTTCATTGTTATATTCAGATGCTCCGTAGTCTAGTCCATTATCAAAACGTCAGCTACATTGTAGCATAAGTTGGTTACAGGTCATAGTTGTACTTTAAGGTAGTAGTAGGGCAGACCGGTGAGACCATTGAGGTAAAATACTTCTCTCTCTCTCTCTCTCTCTGCCATAGGAGGGGCGGCCAGTGGATCACGTGTCGCTCCCAAGCCTCGCTGCAAGGATATGGAAACGTCAGTGTGTCAGTGACAGTGGACAAGGCCCGCATCCAGAAAGACTTGAAGTTTGAGTACGTGGAGGACCCCACTATCATCAAGCTGGAACCTGAGTGGAGCATCTTCAGGTGAGACGACAGGGGAGCAGGAAATGGGACCATTCGGGCATTTATAAAAGCCAATCAAAAGTGTGAGTGTGTGACCAAGCAAGCCATGGTGCTGCTCCCTCTCTCCCCTCTCTCTACCACAGTGGGCACACACCTGTGACCGTGACCGGCACCAACCTGGACATCATACAGAGCCCCCTCATCAGAGCCAAGTACAACGGTCGAGAGACAGTCAACGTGAGTAGAACCCTCAACCCCTCAGCCCGGGCATGGTCAATGAGAGGTCAAAGACACCAACGGTCAATAGCCTCAACCCTTTACACACTCGTGGGAGCTAAGGTCAAATCCCAACAGGAAACCATTGAAAATCCTCCAGATATGTTTTCTGGAACAGAGAGCGATGTATGGCCAAGGAATGCACTCATAGAACAGAGACACGAAGAGGTTGTATTACAGTAGATTCCAATAAAACAGAGAAAGCCCTGTTTCTCTGTATTCCTCCACC
The DNA here is from genome assembly GCF_029448725.1 of Salvelinus fontinalis. Taxonomy (NCBI): domain Eukaryota; kingdom Metazoa; phylum Chordata; class Actinopteri; order Salmoniformes; family Salmonidae; genus Salvelinus; species Salvelinus fontinalis. Next base: position 208,302 of record NW_026600417.1, on the reverse strand, counting down.
CCTGAGAGAAAGACCTGTTTTCCCTGTATCTCCACCCCTGACAGAAATACCTGTTTTCCCTGTATCTCCACCCCTGACAGAAATACCTGTTTTTCCTGTTTCTCCACCCCTGAGAGAAAGACCTGTTTTCCCTGTATCTCCACCCCTGACAGAAAGACCTGTTTTCCCTGTATCTCCACCCCTGACAGAAATACCTGTTTTCCCTGTATCTCCACCCCTGACAGAAAGACCTGTTTTCCCTGTATCTCCACCCCTGACAGAAAGACCTGTTTTCCCTGTATCTCCACCCCTGAGAGAAATACCTGTTTTCCCTGTATCTCCACCCCAGACAGAAAGTCCTGTTTCCGTGTATCCCTCCACCCCAAAAAAATAAATCCCTGTATCCCTCCACTCCAGACAGATTTATTTCCCCTGTATCCCTCCACCCCAGACAGAAACCCCTGTTTCCCTGTATCCCTCCACCCCAGACAGAAAACCCTGTTTCCCAGTATCCCTCCACTCCAGACAGATTTTTTCACCCTGTATCCCTCCACTCCAGATTATGTTTCCCTGTATCCTTCCACCCTAGACAGAAAGCCCTGTCACCCTGTATCCCTCCACCCCAGATTATGTTTCCCTGTATCCTTCCACCCCAGAAAAAAAACATGGTTCCCTGTTTCTCTCCACCCCAGAAAAAAGAAATCCTAGTCTCCCTTCACCCCAGAAAAATAAATCCCTGTTTCGCTGTATCCCTCCACCCAAGACAGAAAGCCCTGTTACCCTGTATCCCTCCACCCTAGATTATGTTTCCCTGTCCCTGTATCCCTCCACCCCAGACAAATTTCCCGATCCCTTTATCCCTCCACCCCAGACAGAAAGCCTTGTTTCCCTGTATCCCTCCACTCCAGACAGATTTATTTCCCCTGTATCCCTCCACCCCAGACAGAAATCCCTGTTTCCCTGTATCCCTCCACCAAGACAGAAACCCCAGTTTCCTGTATCCCTCCACCAAGACAGTAATCCCAGTTTCCCTGTATCCCTCCACCCCAGACAGAAAGCCTTGTTTCCCTGTATTCCACCCCATAAAGAAAATCTGTTTCCCTGTATCCCTCCACCCCAGACAGAAATCCCTGTTTCCCTGTATCCCTCCACCAAGACAGAAATCCCAGTTTCCCTGTATCCCTCCACCCCAGACAGAAAGCCTTGTTTCCCTGTATTCCACCCCATAAAGAAAATCTGTTTCCCTGTATCCCTCCACCCCAGACAGAAATCCCTGTCTCCCTGTATCCCTCCACCAAGACAGAAATCCCAGTTTCCTGTATCCCTCCACCAAGACAGAATCCCTGTTTTCCCTGTATCCCTCCACCAAGACAGAAATCCCTGTTTCCCTGTATCCCTCCACCCCAGACAGAAAGCCTTGTTTGCCTGTATCCCTCCACCAAGACAGAAATCCCTGTTTCCTGTATCCCTCCACCCCAGACAGAAATCCCTGTGTCCTGTATCTCTCCACCCCAGACAGAAATCCCTGTGTCCTGTATCTCTCCACCCCAGACAGAAATCCCTGTGTCCTGTATCTCTCCATCCCAGACAGAAAGCCTTGTTTCCCTGTATCCCTCCACCAAGACAGAAAGCCCTGTGTCCTGTATCTCTCCATCCCAGACAGAAAGCCTTGTTTCCCTGTATCCCTCCACCAAGACAGAAATCCCTGTTTCCTGTATCTCTCCACCCCAGACAGAAATCCTTGTTTCCCTGTATCCCTCCACCCCAGACAGAAATCCCTGTGTCCTGTATCTCTCCACCCCAGACAGAAAGCCTTGTTTCCCTGTATCCCTCCACCAAGACAGAAATCCCAGTGTCCCTGGTTCTCTCCACCCCAGACAGAAAGCCTTGTTTTTCTATATCCCTCCACCAAGACAGAACACAAAGATAATGAGTTTCAATGCGAGGTGAACCATACATAAACCAAACTATCAGATTCCCCCTGGAACCACAGTACCCATGGGAGTTCCCTAACCAGCCCTGAGATCTGATCTGAGGTCTGATTGAAAGGCATGGGGAGAGACAAAAGGCAGTAATGCTATCTTTCTGGTCCATCGAAGAGACCGCCACCGTTCTGCAGCTGTGCTCCAATAGAATAAGCTTAGGGAGCCATTGTTGCTCCAAGTACAGATGGCCGCACTTCAAAAGCCCCCTTGAATCAAAACCCGGTATATTCGCCAAGTTAATTTGCCACGTCCCAGTTTCTCATTTTCGGCTATGATCTTTGCAATTTTGATACTGCCTGGGCGATATTTATATATAATCATGTTTGTTTTGAAAACACTTGTCCGCTTCCCCACTATCTGGCCAATTCACTCTCACACGCACAAACACACAGCGTTCTCTGCAGTTACAGACGTGTGACGCAGGCGCCGACACCGGGTCAGCCGCACCCCCCAGGATTTGTCTGTTTTGATGTACCGCTGTCGTGAGGAACCAATTAAAATGACAGGTTTTGCTCAGAGGGGGATTTGTTTGCGTGGCGGACCGTGTAGCAGAGGTTACCGTGGAGATGTGAAACGTGTCAGAGAGATTCTCCAGGTGGGAAAGTTTTGCTAGAGGCCCTCATCGTGTGTTCTGCCACCTACCACACTGTTGATTTTCTCCAAGACGTAACAAGAGACAGAATATTAAAGAGAAAGATATAGTGGCCCAGAGAGAGAGATACAGAGAGAGAGAGATACAGAGAAAGAGAGAGAGAGACAGAGAAAGCGATAGAGAGAAATACAGAGAGAAAGAGAGATACTGAGAGAGAGTTAGTGAGCCAGAGAGAGAGATACAGAGAGAGAAGATACACAGAGATACACAGAGAGAGTAGGTGAGCCAGAGAGAGCGATACAGAGAGAGAGATATATAGAGAGAGAGATACAGAGAGAGAGAGATACACAGAGAGATACACAGAGAGAGTAGGTGAGCCAGAGAGAGCGATACAGACAGAGAGAGAGATAGAGAGAGAGAGATACAGAGAGATACAGTGCCTTGCAAAAGTATTCATCCCCTTTGCGTTTTTCCTATTTTATTGCATTACAACCTGTAATTTAAATTGATTTTTATTTGGATTTTGTGTAATGGACATATACAAAATAGTCCAAATTGGTGAAGTGAAATGAAAAAAATAACTTGTTTCAAAAAATTCTAAAAAATAAAAACGGAAAAGTGGTGTGTGTATATGTATTCACCTCCTTTGCTATGAAGCCCCTAAATAAGATCTGGTGCAACCAATTACCTTCAGATGTAACGGCTTTCCTCCTCCTCTTCATCAGAAGATGAGGAGCAGGGATTGAACCAAAATGCAGCGGAGTTTGAAGACATATTTATTAAAGAAAAAACACGAACTTGACTAAACTAACAAAACAACAAACGGTGTAGACAGATCTGGACGACGGACTCACATAACACACGAGAACGCACGAACAGTGAAAATAGCCTACACATAAAATGACGATGAACAAACAAACCGAAACAGTCCCGTATGGTGCGACAAACACTGACACAGGAGACAACCACCCACAACGAACACTGTGAGACAACCTACCTAAATATGACTCTTAATTAGAGGAACGCCAAACACCTGCCTCTAATTAAGAGCCATACCAGGCAACCCATAAACCAACATAGAAACAGAAAACATAGAATGCCCACCCAAACTCACGTCCTGACCAACTAACACATACAACAAACTAACAGAAATAGGTCAGGAACGTGACATAACCCCCCCCATAAGGTGCGAACTCCGGGCGCACCAGCACAAAGTCTAGGGGAGGGTCTGGGTGGGCATCTGACCACGGTGGTGGCTCAGGCTCCGGGCGAGGTCCCCACCCCACCATAGTCAATCCCAGCTTCCATTTCCCCCTATTAATGACCACCCTCATCTTACCCCCACTAAATCCTTTTGGTAACATCGACACCAGGGGCAGCACCGGGACAGAGGGATAGCTCAGGACAGAGGGATAGCTCAGGACAGAGGGATAGCTCAGGACAGAGGGATAGCTCAGGACAGAGGGATAGCTCAGGATAGTGAGGTAACTCAGGATAGAGAGGTAACTCAGGATAGAGGGGCAACTCCGGACTGAAAGGCAGCTCCAGACAGAGAGACAGCTCTGGACTGAGGGGCAGTTCTAAATAACTAGCCGCTCTCGGGCTGAAGGGACAGCTCATGACTGGCTGACGGCTCTGGACGCTCATGGCTGGCTGACGGCTCTGGACGCTCATGGCTGGCTGACGGCTCTGGACGCTCATGGCTGGCTGACGGCTCTGGACGCTCATGGCTCGCTGACGGCTCTGGACGATCATGGCTGGCTGACGGCTCTGGACGCTCATGGCTGGCTGACGGCTCTGGACGCTCATGGCTCACTGACGGCTCTGGCAGATCCTGTCTGGTTGGCGGCTCCGGCAGATCCTGTCTGGTTGGCGGCTCTGGCAGATCCTGTCTGGTTGGCGGCTCTGGCAGATCCTGTCTGGTTGGCGGCTCTGGCAGATCCTGTCTGACTGACTGGCTCTAGCGGCTCCTGTCTGACTGATCGGCTCTGAGCGGCTCGGGACTGTCTGGCTGCGGCTCTGAATGGCTCGGGACAGACGGATGGCTCTGCACGGCGCTGGGCAGACGGATGGCTCTGCACGGCGCCTGGGCAGACGGATGGCTCAGACGGCGCTGGGGAGACGGATGGCTCAGACGGCGCTGGGGAGACGGATGGCTCAGATGGCGCTGCGGAGACGGATGGCTCAGACTGCTCCTGTCTGGCGGAAGGCTCTGGCTGCTCCTGTCTGGCGGAAGGCTCTGTAGGCTCATGGCAGACGGGCAGCTTTGCAGGCTCATGGCAGACGGGCAGTTCATGCGCCGTTGGGCAGACGGCAGACTCTGGCCGGCTGAGACGCACTGTAGGCTTGGTGCGTGGTGCCGGAACTGGAGGCACCGTGACTGAGGACACGCACCTTCCTAGCCTAGTGCGGGGAGCAGGGACAGGGCACACTGTACCTCTCAAAGCGCTACTCTAGGCCTGGTGCGTGGTACCGGCACTGGTGACGCCGGGCTGGGACGCACCTCAGGACGAGTGCGGGGAGAATACAACAGTGTGCACAGGACTCTAGGAGACACACTGGTGGCTTAGTGCGCGGGGCCGGAACTGGAGGCACTGGGCTGGAGACACGCACCATAGGGAGAGTGCGTGGAGGAGGAACAGGGCTCTGGATACGCACTGGTAGCCTGGTGCGTAGTGTAGGCACTGGTGGTACTGGGCTGGGGCGGGGAGGTAGTGCCGGAAATACCGGACCGTGAAGGCGTACTGGCTCCCTTGAGCACCGAGCCTGCCCAACCTTACCTGGTTGAATGCTCCCCGTCGCCCGACCAGTGCGGGGAGGTGGAATAACCCGCACCGGGCTATGTAGGCGAACCGGGGACACCATGCGTAAGGCTGGTGCCATGTAAGCCGGCCCGAGGAGACGCACTGGAGACCAGACGCGTTGAGCCGGCCTCATGACACCTGGCTCAATGCCCAATCTAGCCCTACCAGTGCGGGGAGGTGGAATAACCCACACTGGGCTATGCACTCGTACAGGAGACACCGTGCGCTCTACTGCGTAACACGACGTCTGCCCGTACTCCCGCTCTCCACGGTAAGCCTGGGAAGTGGGCGCAGGTCTCCTACCTGCCCTCGGCCCACTACCTCTTAGCCCCCCCCCAAGAAATTTTTGGGGTCTCCGGGCTCTTCGGGCTTCCGTGCCGACGCGTCACCTCTGCTGCCGGTTCCTCATACCACCGCTGCCTCTGGGCTCCTCCGCTGCCTCCATCTCGCTCACGAGCGCGGCGATATCTCCCCAATGCCTGAGCCCAGTGTCCTTCTACCCTCCATTACTTCCTCCCATGTCCATGATTCCTGTGTCGCCTGGCCACTGCTCGTTACTTTCCCTTTGCCGCTTGGTCTTGCTTGGATCGGTGGGTGGTTCTGTAACGGCTTTCGCTCCTCCTCTTCATCAGATGAGGTGAGGAGCAGGGATCCTGAGACCAAAATGCAGGCTTTGGAGTTTGAAGCCATCTTTATTACAACGATGATGGCAAACACGAACTTGACTAACACTTTCAACTACAAACTAACAAAACGCGTGTAGACGAGATCTGGACGACGGACTCACATAACTACACGAGAACGCACGTACAGTGAAAATAGCCTACATCGATAACGAATGACGATGAACAAACAAACCGCTACAGTCCCGTATGGTGCGACATACACTGACACAGGAGACAACCACCCACAACGAACACTGTGAGACATGCCCTACCTAAATATGACTCTTAATTAGAGGAACGCCAAACACCTGCCTCTAATTAAGAGCCATACCAGGCAACCCATAAACCAACATAGAAACAGAAAACATAGAATGCCCACCCAAACTCACGTCCTGACCAACTAACACATACAACAAACTAACAGAAATAGGTCAGGAACGTGACATCAGAAGTCACTTAATTAGTTAAATAAAGTTCACCTGCGTGCAATCTAAGTGTCACATGATCTGTCACATGATCTCAGTATATATACACCTGTACTGAAAGGCCTCAGAGTCTGCAACACCACTAAGCAAGGGCCACCACCAAGCAAGTGGCACCATGAAGACCAAAGAGCTCTCCAAACAGGTCAGGGACAAAGTTGTGGAGAAGTACAGATCAGGGATGGGTTATAAAAAATTATCCTAAACTTTGAACATCCCACGGAGCACCGTTAAATCCATTATAAAATAATTGAAAGAATATGGCACCACAACAAACCTGCCAAGAGAGGGCTGCCCACCAAAACTCACGGACCAGGCAAGGAGGGCATTTATTAGAGAGGCAACAAAGATAACCCTGAAGGAGCTGCAAAGCTCCACAGCGGAGATTGGAGTATCTGTCCATAGGACCACTTTAAGCCGTTCACTCCACAGAGCTGGGCTTTACGGAAGAGTGGCCATAAAAAAGCCATTGCTTAAAGAAAAAAATAAGCAAACACATTTGGTGTTCGCCAAAAGGCATGTGGGAGACTCCCCAAACATATGGAAGAAGGTACTCTTGTCAGATGAGACTAAAAGTGAGCTTTTTGGCCATCAAGGAAAAGGCCATGTCTGGCACAAACCCAACACCTCTCATCACCCCGAGAACACCATCCCCTGTGGGGATGTTTTTCATCGGCAGGGACTGGGAAACTGGTCATAATTGAAGGAATGATGGATGGTGCTAAATGCAGGGAAATTCTTGAGGGAAACCTGTTTCAGTCTTCCAAAGATTTGAGACTGGGATGGAGGTTCACCTTCCAGCAGGACAATGACCCTAAGCATACTGCTAAAGCAACGCTTGAGTGGTTTAAGGGGAAACATTTAAATGTCTTGGAATGGCCTAGTCAAAGCCCAGACCTCAATCCAATTGAGAATCTGTGGTATGACTTAAAGATTGCTGTACACCAGCCGAACCCATCCAACTTGAAGGAGCTGGAGCAGTTTTGCCTTGAAGAATGGGCAAAATTCCATTGGCTAGATGTGCCAAGCTTATAGAGACATACCCCAAGAGACTTGCAGCTGTAATTGCTGCAAAAGGTGGCTCTACAAAGTATTGACTTTTGGGGGGGGGTGAATAGTTATGCACGCTCAAGTTTTCAGTTTTTTTGTCTTATTTCTTGTTTGTTTCACAAGAAAAAATATTTTGCATCTTCAAAGCGGTAGGCATGTTGATACAAACTCCCCAAAAAACTATTTTAATCCCAGGTTGTAAGGCAACATAATAGGAAAAATGCCAAGGGGGTGAATACTTTCGCAAGCCACTGTATTGAGAGAGAGCGATACAGAGAGAGAGAGCTAATGATGCAGAGAGAGTTAGTGAGCCAGAGAGAGAGATACAGAGATAGTTAGTGAGCCAGAGAGAGAGAGATGCAGAGAGAGTTAGTGAGCCAGAGAGAGAGAGTTAGTGAACCAGAGAGAGAGAGACAGAGATAGTTAGTGAGCCAGAGAGAGAGAGATGCATAGAGTTAGTGAGCCAGAGAGAGAGAGTTAGTGAACCAGAGAGAGAGAGTTAGTGAACCAGAGAGAGAGATACAGAGATAGTTAGTGAGCCAGAGAGAGAGAGTTAGTGAGCCAGAGAGAGAGAGTTAGTGAGCCAGAGAGAGAGATACAGAGATAGTTAGTGAGCCAGAGAGAGAGATGCAGAGAGAGTTAGTGAGCCAGAGAGAGAGAGTTAGTGAACCAGAGAGAGAGATACAGAGATAGTTAGTGAGCCAGAGAGAGAGAGTTAGTGAGCCAGAGAGAGAGAGTTAGTGAGCCAGAGAGAGAGATACAGAGATAGTTAGTGAGCCAGAGAGAGAGAGTTAGTGAGCCAGAGAGAGAGAGTTAGTGAGCCAGAGAGAGAGATACAGAGATAGTTAGTGAGCCAGAGAGAGAGATGCAGAGAGAGTTAGTGAGCCAGAGAGAGAGAGTTAGTGAGCCAGAGAGAGAGAGTTAGTGAGCCACAGAGAGATGCAGAGAGAGTTAGTGAACCAGAGAGAGAGAGTTAGTGAGCCAGAGAGAGAGATGCAGAGAAAGAGATACAGAGAGAGATAGAGCCAGAGAGAGAGTTAGTGAGCCAGAGAGAGAGATACAGAGATAGTTAGTGAGCCAGAGAGAGAGAGTTAGTGAACCAGAGAGAGAGAGATGCAGAGAGAGATACAGAGAGAGAGATACAGCCAGAGAGAGAGTTAGTGAGTCAGAGAGAGAGATACAGAGAGATACAGAGAGAGATAAAGTCCCATATCTATTGGGTGAAATACCACAGTGTGCAATCACAGCAGCAAGATTTGTGACCTGTTGCCACAAGAAAAGGACAACCAGTGAAGAACAAACACCACTGTAAATACAACCCATATTTATGTGTATTTATTTTCCCTTTTGTACTTTAACTATTTGCTCATCATTACAACTCTGTATATATACATAATATAACATTTGACATGTCTTTATTCTTTTGGAACTTCTGTGAGTGTAGTGTTTACTGTTAATTGTTTATTTCACTTTTGTTTATTATCTACTTCACTTGCGTTGGCAATGTTAACATATGTTTCCCATGGCAATAAAAAGCCCTTAAATTGAATTGAATTGAATTGATACAGAGAGAGAGATACAGGGAGAGAGAGAGAGATATACAGAGAGAGAGAGAGATACAGAGAGAGAGAGAGATACAGAGAGAGTTAGTGAGACAGAGAGAGAGATACAGAGAGAGAGAGAGAGAGAGAGAGAGAGAGAGAGAGAGATGCAGAGAGAGTTAGTGAGCCAGAGAGAGAGAGCGATACAGAGAGAGAGAGAGAGAGAGAGAGAGAGAGAGAGAGAGAGAGAGAGAGAGAGAGACAGAGAGAGAGAGAGAGATACAGAGAGAGAGAGAGATACAGAGAGAGAGAGAGAGAGAGAGAGAGATACAGAGAGAGAGAGAGATACAGAGAGTTAGTGAGCCAGAGAGAGAGAGATACAGAGAGAGAGAGAGAGAGAGATACAGGGAGAGAGAGAGATACAGGGAGAGAGAGAGAGAGATATACAGAGAGAGAGAGATACACAGAGAGAGAGAGAGAGAGAGAGAGAGATACAGAGAGAGAGAGAGAGAGAGATACAGGGAGAGAGAGAGAGATATACAGAGAGAGAGAGATACAGAGAGAGAGAGAGAGAGAGAGAGAGAGAGAGAGAGAGAGAGATACAGAGAGAGAGAGAGAGATACAGAGAGAGTTAGTGAGCCAGAGAGAGAGATACAGAGAGAGAGAGAGAGAGAGAGAGAGATACAGAGAGAGAGAGCTGAAATAGAGAGAGAGCTGAAAGAGAGAGTGAGAGACGAGCCTTTTCTAGGGAAATGAAGGTGAACGTAGGCTAGTTATCTCTCAGTGAGTCTGCACCATCACACCGGAACAGATCAAAGACCCATTGTGCCGAGGAAAGAGACACCGCTCCAACTGTTCCAATGATTTAGGCCTCCTTTGAGGTGAACACTCAGATGTGTCTGCACTCAGTAGGTGGCGGCCACGTTGAATGGAATAGATGCCATCTCTTCCAGGGCTCTGACTGACATGTAAACCTGTGATATGAAAGGGACCGTAATGACTGCAGACTGACTGCAGAACTGCAGTGGCTGGCCTCGGGAGGTCTGTCTACAAGGGCCTGTTAGGTAGAGTTGTTTCACACCGACTTCTATGTGCTGAGAAGTGAATGCAGTGAAGCCCAAAACCATGTATTTAAAACAGGAGGTTAGTTGCACCTTAATTGTGGAGAACGGGCTTGTGGTAATGACTGGAGCGGAATCAGTGGAATGGTATCAAATGCCATTCTATTAGCTCTGTTCCGGACATTATTATGAGACCTTCTCCCTCAGCAGCCTCCTGTGATATTTAGTGCATAGTAAAACATGGCTCTGGTGTAGCCCAACTAGGAACAGTACTGAATATGAGTCGTAAAGCGTGCCGAGAGCAGACATAGATACAATCACACATTCGGATAATGCATTTAAGAGTTTTTTTCAATTGAATGCAAATAACCTTTTTGATGCCATCCCCAACGACTTTACCACGTATCAATACTATGTATCAATACTAACATAACTATATTACTGACCATGTATCAATACTAACATACCTATATTACTGACCATGTATCAATACTATGTATCAATACTAACATAACTATATTACTGACCATGTATCAGTACTAACATAACTATATTACTGACCATGTATCAATACTAACATAACTATATTACTGACCATGTATCAATACTAACATAACTATATTACTGACCATGTATCAATACTAATATAACTATATTACTGACCATGTATCAATACTAACATAACTATATTACTGACCATGTATCAGTACTAACATAACTATATTACTGACCATGTATCAATACTAACTATATTACTGACCATGTATCAATACTAACATAACTATATTACTGACCATGTATCAATACTAACATAACTATATTACTGACCATGTATCAGTACTAACATAACTATATTACTGACCATGTATCAATACTAACATAACTATATTACTGACCATGTATCAATACTAACTATATTACTGACCATGTATCAATACTATCATAACTATATTACTGACCATGTATCAATACTAACTATATTACTGACCATGTATCAATACTAACATAACTATATTACTGACCATGTATCAATACTAACATAACTATATTACTGACCATGTATCAATACTATGTATCAATACTAACATAACTATATTACTGACCATGTATCAGTACTAACATAACTATATTACTGACCATGTATCAATACTAACATAACTATATTACTGCCCATGTATCAGTACTATGTATCAATACTAACATAACTATATTACTGACCATGTATCAATACTAACTATATTACTGACCATGTATCAGTACTAACATAACTATATTACTGACCATGTATCAATACTAACTATATTACTGACCATGTATCAATACTAACTATATTACTGACCAGGTATCAATACTATGTATCAATACTAACATAACTATATTACTGACCACGTATCAATACTAACTATATTACTGCCCATGTATCAATACTAACTATATTACTGACCATGTATCAATACTAACTATATTACTGACCATGTATCAATACTAACTATATTACTGACCATGTATCAATACTAACTATATTACTGACCATGTATCAATACTAACATAACTATATTACTGACCATGTATCAATACTAACATAACTATATTACTGACCATGTACCAATACTAACTATATTACTGACCATGTATCAATACTAACATAACTATATTACTGACCATGTATCAATACTAACTATATTACTGACCATGTATCAATACTAACATAACTATATTACTGACCATGTATCAATACTAACTATATTACTGACCATGTATCAATACTAACAATATTACTGACCATGTATCAGTACTATGTATCAATACTAACATAACTATATTACTGACCATGTATCAATACTAACTATATTACTGACCATGTATCAGTACTAACATAACTATATTACTGACCATGTATCAATACTAACTATATTACTGACCATGTATCAATACTAACTATATTACTGACCAGGTATCAATACTATGTATCAATACTAACATAACTATATTACTGACCATGTATCAATACTAACTATATTACTGACCATGTATCAATACTAACATAACTATATTACTGACCATGTATCAGTACTAACATAACTATATTACTGACCATGTATCAATACTAACTATATTACTGACCATGTATCAATACTAACTATATTACTGACCAGGTATCAATACTATGTATCAATACTAACATAACTATATTACTGACCATGTATCAATACTAACATAACTATATTACTGACCATGTATCAATACTAACATAACTATATTACTGACCATGTATCAATACTATGTATCAATACTAACATAACTATATTACTGACCATGTATCAATACTATGTATCAATACTAACATAACTATATTACTGACCATGTATCAATACTAACTATATTACTGACCATGTATCAATACTAACATAACTATATTACTGACCATGTATCAATACTAACTATATTACTGACCATGTATCAATACTAACTATATTACTGACCATGTATCAATACTAACATAACTATATTACTGACCATGTATCAATACTAACATAACTATATTACTGACCATGTATCAATACTAACTATATTACTGACCATGTATCAATACTATGTATCAATACTAACATAACTATATTACTGACAATGTATCAATACTAACATAACTATATTACTGACCATGTATCAGTACTAACATAACTATATTACTGACCATGTATCAATACTAACATAACTATATTACTGACCATGTATCAATACTAACATAACTATATTACTGACCATGTATCAATACTAACATAACTATATTACTGACCATGTATCAATACTAACATAACTATATTACTGACCATGTATCAGTACTAACATAACTATATTACTGACCATGTATCAATACTAACATAACTATATTACTGACCATGTATCAATACTAACATAACTATATTACTGACCATGTATCAATACTAACATAACTATATTACTGACCATGTATCAGTACTAACTATATTACTGACCAGGTACCAATACTAACATAACTATATTACTGACCATGTATCAATACTAACATAACTATATTACTGACCATGTATCAATACTAACATAACTATATTACTGACCATGTATCAATACTAACATAACTATATTACTGACCATGTACCAATACTAACATAACTATTACTGACCATGTACCAATACTAACATAACTATATTACTGACCATGTATCAATACTAACATAACTATATTACTGACCATGTATCAATACTAACTATATTACTGACCATGTATCAGTACTAACATAACTATATTACTGACCATGTATCAGTACTAACATAACTATATTACTGACCATGTACCAATACTAACATAACTATATTACTGACCATGTATCAATACTAACTATATTACTGACCATGTATCAATACTAACTATATTACTGACCATGTATCAATACTAACTATATTACTGACCATGTATCAATACTAACATAACTATATTACTGACCATGTATCAATACTAACATAACTATATTACTGACCATGTATCAGTACTAACATAACTATATTACTGACCATGTATCAATACTAACTATATTACTGACCATGTATCAATACTAACTATATTACTGACCAGGTATCAATACTATGTATCAATACTAACATAACTATATTACTGACCATGTATCAATACTAACTATATTACTGACCATGTATCAATACTAACATAACTATATTACTGACCATGTATCAGTACTAACATAACTATATTACTGACCATGTATCAATACTAACTATATTACTGACCATGTATCAATACTAACTATATTACTGACCAGGTATCAATACTATGTATCAATACTAACATAACTATATTACTGACCATGTATCAATACTAACATAACTATATTACTGACCATGTATCAATACTAACATAACTATATTACTGACCATGTATCAATACTATGTATCAATACTAACATAACTATATTACTGACCATGTATCAATACTATGTATCAATACTAACATAACTATATTACTGACCATGTATCAATACTAACTATATTACTGACCATGTATCAATACTAACATAACTATATTACTGACCATGTATCAATACTAACTATATTACTGACCATGTATCAATACTAACTATATTACTGACCATGTATCAATACTAACATAACTATATTACTGACCATGTATCAATACTAACATAACTATATTACTGACCATGTATCAATACTAACTATATTACTGACCATGTATCAGTACTAACATAACTATATTACTGACCATGTATCAGTACTAACATAACTATATTACTGACCATGTACCAATACTAACATAACTATATTACTGACCATGTATCAATACTAACTATATTACTGACCATGTATCAATACTAACTATATTACTGACCATGTATCAATACTAACTATATTACTGACCATGTATCAATACTAACATAACTATATTACTGACCATGTATCAATACTAACATAACTATATTACTGACCATGTATCAGTACTAACATAACTATATTACTGACCATGTATCAATACTAACTATATTACTGACCATGTATCAATACTAACTATATTACTGACCAGGTATCAATACTATGTATCAATACTAACATAACTATATTACTGACCATGTATCAATACTAACTATATTACTGACCATGTATCAATACTAACATAACTATATTACTGACCATGTATCAGTACTAACATAACTATATTACTGACCATGTATCAATACTAACTATATTACTGACCATGTATCAATACTAACTATATTACTGACCAGGTATCAATACTATGTATCAATACTAACATAACTATATTACTGACCATGTATCAATACTAACATAACTATATTACTGACCATGTATCAATACTAACATAACTATATTACTGACCATGTATCAATACTATGTATCAATACTAACATAACTATATTACTGACCATGTATCAATACTATGTATCAATACTAACATAACTATATTACTGACCATGTATCAATACTAACTATATTACTGACCATGTATCAATACTAACATAACTATATTACTGACCATGTATCAATACTAACTATATTACTGACCATGTATCAATACTAACTATATTACTGACCATGTATCAATACTAACATAACTATATTACTGACCATGTATCAATACTAACATAACTATATTACTGACCATGTATCAATACTAACTATATTACTGACCATGTATCAATACTATGTATCAATACTAACATAACTATATTACTGACAATGTATCAATACTAACATAACTATATTACTGACCATGTATCAGTACTAACATAACTATATTACTGACCATGTATCAATACTAACATAACTATATTACTGACCATGTATCAATACTAACATAACTATATTACTGACCATGTATCAATACTAACATAACTATATTACTGACCATGTATCAATACTAACATAACTATATTACTGACCATGTATCAGTACTAACATAACTATATTACTGACCATGTATCAATACTAACATAACTATATTACTGACCATGTATCAATACTAACATAACTATATTACTGACCATGTATCAATACTAACATAACTATATTACTGACCATGTATCAGTACTAACTATATTACTGACCAGGTACCAATACTAACATAACTATATTACTGACCATGTATCAATACTAACATAACTATATTACTGACCATGTATCAATACTAACATAACTATATTACTGACCATGTATCAATACTAACATAACTATATTACTGACCATGTACCAATACTAACATAACTATTACTGACCATGTACCAATACTAACATAACTATATTACTGACCATGTATCAATACTAACATAACTATATTACTGACCATGTATCAATACTAACTATATTACTGACCATGTATCAGTACTAACATAACTATATTACTGACCATGTATCAGTACTAACATAACTATATTACTGACCATGTACCAATACTAACATAACTATATTACTGACCATGTATCAATACTAACTATATTACTGACCATGTATCAATACTAACTATATTACTGACCATGTATCAATACTAACTATATTACTGACCATGTATCAATACTAACATAACTATATTACTGACCATGTATCAATACTAACATAACTATATTACTGACCATGTACCAATACTAACTATATTACTGACCATGTATCAATACTAACATAACTATATTACTGACCATGTATCAATACTAACTATATTACTGACCATGTATCAATACTAACATAACTATATTACTGACCATGTATCAATACTAACATAACTATATTACTGACCATGTATCAATACTAACATAACTATATTACTGACCATGTATCAATACTAACTATATTACTGACCATGTATCAATACTAACATAACTATATTACTGACCATGTATCAATACTAACATAACTATATTACTGACCATGTATCAATACTAACATAACTATATTACTGACCATGTATCAATACTAACATAACTATATTACTGACCATCTATCAGTACTAACATAACTATATTACTGACCATGTACCAATACTAACATAACTATATTACTGACCATCTATCAGTACTAACATAACTATATTACTGACCATGTACCAATACTAACATAACTATATTACTGACCATGTACCAATACTAACATAACTACACTGCTCAAAAAAATAAATGTCTATTCCATTTGCACAACAGCATGTGAAATTTATTGCCAATCAGTGTTGCTTCCTAAGTGGACAGTTTGATTTCACAGAAGTGTGATTGACTTGGAGTTACATTGTGTTGTTTAAGTGTTCCCTTTATTTTTTTGAGCAGTGTATATTACTGACCATGTATCAATACTAACATAACTATATTACTGACCATGTATCAATACTAACATAACTATATTACTGACCATGTATCAATACTAACATAACTATATTACTGACCATGTATCAATACTAACATAACTATATTACTGACCATGTATCAATACTAACATAACTATATTACTGACCATGTACCAATACTAACATAACTATATTACTGACCATGTATCAATACTAACATAACTATATTACTGACCATGTATCAGTACTAACATACCTATATTACTGACCATGTATCATGTATCCGTGTATCCGTCCCACTATAAAATAAATATACTATAATGACATAAAATAGTGTAGTCGTCCATACTCATCACCATGTGCCTTCTCCTCTCTGCCAACAGATATGCCAGGTGTTCAGCCCCACGTCCATGCTGTGCCAGGCCCCAGAGCTGCCCATCAGCCTCAGCAGGCAGAGGGAGGTGCCAGCGCGGCCCGATGAGTTTGGCTTCATCCTGGACGACGTGCAGGCAGTGCTGGCCCTCAACAACACACCGTTCATCTACTACCCCAACCCCGAGTTCGAACCCCTCCATGTGTCTGGGGTGCTGGAGCTCAAGCCTGGCTCCCCCATCATACTGAAGGTGAAGGGGGGACTTCTCTCTCTCTCTCTCTCTCTCTCTCTCTCTCTCTCTCTCTCTCTCTCTCTCTCTCTCTCTCTCTCTCTCTCTCTCTCTCTCTCTCTCTCTCTCTCTCTCTCTCTCTCTCTCTCTCTCTCATACATTACACAGTTGTGATACTTGTTTATAGTCTACATAGTCTAGTTATATCAAATGTATGCATACCATTTAAACAAAACAATACCAAACCCAGTCCAATGTCATGTCCTTCCTGTTTCTCAGGGGCGGAACTTCCTCCCTCCTACCAATACCAACGGCAATAACGGCAAGCTGAACTACACGGTTCTGATTGGTGATAAACCTTGTCTGTTGACCGTGTCAGACAACCAGCTGCTGTGTGAGTCGCCCAACCTGACGGGGCGACACAAAGTCTTGGTGAGTGACACACACACAGGCACACACACACACTGGTCCCCATTCCACCCTCCCACCCTCCTGCTGTCCCGGGCCAGGCCCAGACTATAATCCAATCGGACCGTTGGGTTATACGGTCCCCTCTCAACATTCAAACAGAGAAACAACAAATAACCGTTTCAATAAGAGGGATTAGGCAGGCACAAACTCAATAAAGGTTCCATTTGTGGTTCTGAGACGCTTCCTGCTCTGCCACCTGGACCAATGATTGATGGGCAGCAGAAGACGAGAGACAGGCTACCAGACTCATTACTGTAAAATAGAGCCAGACAAAAATAGAGACAGAAAGAGAGACAGACAGACATCAAGGCAATATGTCTCTCTCTCTGCTCTGTTTTATTCCTGTTTATAAATGTGGACCATTCAAGATCCATTTAATTCCTGCTGATTCACAATTGTGTCTCATTTCATAAAACCACTTATACAGTTTTGTTTCATAATAGTCACTGGAATACGACTTCTGTTTCAACCATTGGAATACAATGTTTCTGATGACACCTCCCAGGAGGTTCACAAAGACAAAACCTTCAGAACCTTCAGGTTATGGTTTACCCCGGTCTCAGTGCATCCACACAATAACCCCTTTTCTCCTCTCCCCTGTCTCTCACCCCTCTCCCTCACCCCTCCTCCCTGTCTCTCATCCCTTCTCCACTGTCTCTCCCCTGTCTTTCACCCTGTTTCTCACCCCCTCTGCCCCCTCTCTCCCCTCTCTCCCATCTCTCTCCCCCATCTCCCCCCTCTCCCCTGTCTCTCCCCCTGTCGCTCAACCACTTTCCCTTCTCTCTCCCTCCTATCCCCTGTCTCTAACCCTGTCTCTCATCCCTACTCCACTGTCTCTCCCCTGTCTTTCACCCTGTTTCTCACCCCCTCTCCCCCCTCTCTCCCCTCTCTCTCCCCATCTCCCCCCTCTCCCCTGTCTCTCCCCCTGTCGCTCAACCACTTTCCCTTCTCTCTCCCTCCTATCCCCTGTCTCTAACCCCTTTCCACTGTCTCTCCCCCCTCTCCCCTCTCTCTCCCCCCTCTCCCGCCCCTCTCCCCTGTCCCGCACCCCTTTCCCCTGTCCCTCACCCCTCTTCCCTGTCTCTCCCCACTCTCCCCTGTCTCTAACCCCTCTCCCCTGTCTCTAACCCCTCTCCCCTGTCTCCCCCCCCTCTCCCCTGTCTCTAACCCCTCTCCCCTGTCTCTCCCTCCCCAGGCCCGTGTGGGCGGCATCGAGTTCTCCCCGGGCGTGGTCCACATCACATCAGACAGCCCGCTGAGCAGCACGGCCATCATCAGCATCGCCGGCGCCGGCGCCCTGCTCATCCTCTTCATTGTGATAGTGCTCATTGCATACAAACGCAAGTCACGCGAGAGCGACCTCACCCTGAAGAGGCTGCAGATGCAGATGGACAACCTGGAGTCTCGTGTGGCCCTGGAGTGTAAAGAGGGTAAGGATTATTACATTATTTTTACTCCATACATTTTCCCTGACACCCAAAAGTACAATTCCAATTCACATGCTTATCAAGAGAACATCCCTGGTCATCCCTACTGCCTCTGATCTGGTGTACTCAATAAACACATGTTTTATTTGTCAATGATGTCTGAGTGTTGGAGTGTGCCCTTGTCTATCCGTAAATTTTAAAAAATACAAGAAAATTGTGCGGTTGGCTTTGCTTACTTTTGATACTTAAGTATATTTAAAACCAAATGCATTTAGACTTTTCCTCAAGTAGTATTTTGCTGGGTGACTTTCACTTTTACGTGAGTTATTTTTTATGAAAGGTATCTCCTCAAATATGATGATTGAGTACTTTTTCCAACACTGTCAGTAGACATACTTATAGGTAGAGTTAGAGGTAGAGTTAGAGGTAGAGCTAAATGAGGTTGCATGAGCAGCACTGCAGTTTGTGGTGGGCAAGATGCAAGACATCGCTCTCACACAGTTACACACAGTATCTGCACAGGTTCACCTCCCGCTGTTACAACGTGGTACCCACGGGGCCAAAACAGTGGAGAAGTTTAGCCTCACGCTCCGAAGCTCTTAGTTGTTGCGGAAATTCACCCAATATGCTGTATACTTTGTGTATCTACAGTTGATATAGGATAAGTCGGAAGTTTACATACACTTAGGTTGGAGTCATTAAAACTCATTTTTCAACCACACTACAAATTTCTTGTTAACAAACTATAGTTTTGGCAAGTCGGTTAGGACATCTACTTTGTGCATGACACAAGTCATTTTTCCAGCAATTGTTTCCAGACAAATTAATTCACTTATAATTCACTGTATCACAATTCCAGTGGGTCAGAAGTTTACATACACTAAGTTGACTGTGCCTTTAAACAGCTCGGAAAATACCAGAAAATTATGTCATGGCTTTAGAAGCTTCTGATAGGCTAATTGACATCATTTGAGTCAATTGGAAGTGTACCTGTGGATGTATTTCAAGGCCTACCTTCAAACTCAGTGCCTCTTTGCTTGACATCATGGGAAAATCAAAAGAAATCAGCCAAGACCTCAGGGGGGAAAAATGGGTTCATCCTTGGGAGGTACCACGTCCATCTGTACAAACAATAGTACGCAAGTATAAACACCATAGGACCATGCAGCCGTCATACCACTCAGGAAGGAGACACGCTCTGTCTCCTAGAGATGAACGTACTTTGGTGCGAAAAGTGCAAATCAATCCCAGAACAACAGCAAAGGACCTTGTGAAGATGCTGGAGGAAACAGGTACAAAAGTATCTATATCCACAGTAAAACAAATCCTATATCGACATAACCTGAAAGGCCGCTCAGCAAGGAAAAAGCCACTGCTCCAAAACTGCCATAAAAAAGCCAGACTATGGTTTGCAACTGCACATAGGGACAAAGATTGTACTTTTTGGAGAAATGGTCTGATGGTCTGGTCTGATGAAACAAAAATAGAACTGTTTAGCCATAATGAATATCATTATGTTTGGAGGAAAAAGGGGGGCGCTTGCAACCCGAAGAACACTATCCCAACCATGAAGCACGGTGGTGGCAGCATCATGTTGTGGGGGTGCTTTGCTGCAGGAGGGACTGGTGCACTTCACAAAATAGATGGCATCATGAGGAATGTAAATTATGTGGATATATTGAAGCAACATCTCAAGACATCAGTCAGGAAGTTAATATTTGGTCGCAAATAGGTCTTCCAAATGGACAATGACCCCAAGCATACTTCCAAAGTTGTGGAAAAATGGCTTAAGGACAACAAAGTCAAGGTATTGGAGTGTCCATCACAAAGCCCTGACCTCAATCCTATAGAAAATGTGTGGGCAGAACTGAAAAAGCATGTGCGAGCAAGGAGGCCTACAAACCTGACTCAGTTACACCAGCTCTGTCAGGAGGAATGGGCCAAAATTCACCCAACTTATTGTGGGAAGCTTGTGGAAGGCTACCCAAAACGTTTGACCCAAGTTAAACAATTTAAAGGCAATGCTACCAAATACTAATTGAGTGTATGTAAACTTTTGACCCACTGGGAATGTGATGAAAGAAATAAAATAAAAATAATTCTCTCTACTATTATTCTGAAATTTCACATTCTTAAAATAAAGTGGTGATCCTAACTGACCTAAGACAGGAGATTTTTACTAGGATTAAATGTCAGGGATTGTGAAAAACAGAGTTTACATGTATTTGGCGAAGGTGTATGTAAACTTCCGACTTCAACTGTACATCATGTCGCTGACTCTAGCTTTAAGGAGACTGTTTGTCCGTTTATCCCCTCAGCCTTTGCCGAGCTGCAGACAGACATCCATGAGTTGACCAGTGACCTGGATGGAGTGGGCATCCCCTTCCTGGACTACAGGGCCTACACCATGAGGGTCCTCTTCCCTGGCATAGAGGAGCACCCTGTTCTCAGGGACCTGGAGGTAAGAGCTGCCCTGTCAACTGCCTGACCAAATATCACAACGGCTGCCCTATCATCTGACTGACTGAATATCACTTCAGTTTAGGTCCTAAACATTGTTCATCATTAAATCCCTGACGTAGAAAAATACGCATATCTCAAAGTGGGTTCCACCAATGCATTCTCAATCAAACGTATAACAGTAAATTAAAGGCACAGTGGGGTTACGGGAAGAATTAAAGCTGTCGTTGTTTGTGCTCACGCTCGGTAAACAAATAACACTGTCTCTCATTAGAGCTTGACGCAGTAGTCCAGTCAAATCTCCTGTTAGTAATGGTAACAACATGTGACAAGACGGTTTCTCAGAGTCGAGGACAAATTAAAAGTAGAGCGGAGAGAAAAGCAAATCAACTCTGAACTGACAAGCTAGTTATTTATTCCCTAATAACAGTGATGGACAGTGATAATTGAACAAATTCTAGCTGCGAGGCCCCGATTTTACAGGCTCCGAGTCGACCATGCGGGTGCCTGATGAGAATTTCCCGTTATAAGAAATATTAATGATGTTTTAATTGGTTTAAATGTCCCGTTATATGAGGGAGTTTAATGTGAAATGAAACCTAATGAAAATAGCAGTGGGCCCGTCTCTGGCTGGTGATAGCTGGTTAATTGTTATTGATGTGGGAGATGATACAGGAAATAGCCCTTATTGGGCTTGGAGCAAATAAAGTGTGGATGGGCAATCTCCAACTGTGCATATTCATAGTTTGTAGAGTGAATTTGATTGGGCTGAATCTCTCTCTCGCTCTCTCTTTATGAAAGGATTAGAGCTAACGTCATTTCGTCTCAATGACTCAAATGTACTAATATTAATGACGAATCTAGGCCTACCTGTTAAATCTCAAGAAGATATGCATTGTATTTCTCCTCAGAGAATAGGGAAAATGAATGCCTACCTTTTCTCCTGATTGTGTGATAGTAATCAGTAGGTGGGATTTTGAATGGGATTGTTGTTTGATTATGGGGCTATAGGGGGACGTTGAATAGGGCTGTTTGATTATGGGGCTACAGTGGGATGTTGAATAGGGCTGTTTGATTATGGGGCTACAGTGGGATGTTGAATGGTATTGTTGTTTGATTATGGGGCTACAGTGGGATGTTGAATGGGATTGTTGTTTGATTATTGGGCTACAGGGGGACGTTGAATAGGGCTTTTTGATTATGGGGCTACAGGGGGATGTTGAATAGGGCTGTTTGATTATGGGGCTACAGTGGGATGTTGAATAGGGCTGTTTGATTATGGGGCTACAGGGGGATGTTGAATAGGGTTGTTTGATTATGGGGCTACAGTGGGATGTTGAATAGGGCTGTTTGATTATGGGGCTACAGTGGGACGTTGAATAGGGCTGTTTGATTATGGGGCTACAGTGGGATGTTGAATAGGGCTGTTTGATTATGGGGCTACAGTGGGACGTTGAATAGGGCTGTTTGATTATGGGGCTACAGGGGGATGTTGAATAGGGCTGTTTGATTATGGGGCTACAGTGGGATGTTGAATAGGGCTGTTTGATTATGGGGCTGCAGCGGGATGTTAAATGGGACTGTCTCATGGGACATCTCAACAAACCTCCACTCTGTTTCTATCTCTCCCCCTATCTCTATCTCTCCACTCTGTTTCTATCTCTCCCCTTATCTCTATCTCTCCCCCTATCTCTATCTCTCCACTCTGTTTCTATCTCTCCCTCTATCTCTCCACTCTGTTTCTATCTCTCCCCCTATCTCTATCTCTCCACTCTGTTTCTATCTCTCCCCCTATCTCTGTCTCTCCACTCTGTTTCTATCTCTCCCCCTATCTCTATCCCTCCACTCTGTTTCTATCTCTCCCCCTATCTCTATCTCTCCACTCTGTTTCTATCTCTCCCCCTATCTCTATCTCTCCACTCTGGTTCTATCTCTATCTCTCCACTCTGTTTCTATACTATTGAACGACAGATTTTTACCTTGTCAGCTCAGGGATTCAATCCTGCAACTTTTCGGTTACAAGTTCAACGCTCTAACCACTAGGCTACCTGCCGCCCCGTCAGAGGTCACAGTTGTCTCAGATACAGAGAATTTTTGGGGTCAAGAAGACTTAGTCATGCATGCATACATTTTACACATGGGTGGTCCGGGGAATGGAATGCACTACCCTGGCGTTACAGACACCATGCTCTACCAACTGAGCTGCAAAGGACCACATGGTCAGGCAAAACGCCTGGCCCAAGTCATGGGTGTAACATAACATCACTACATCCCTAGTCATGGGAGTAACATGGACCCAACACTAGAGGAATCAGACATCACCACATCCCTAGTCATTAGAGTAACATGGACCCAACACTAGAGGAATCAGACATCACTACATCCCTAGTCATTAGAGTAACATGAACCCAACACTAGAGGAATCAGACATCACTACATCCCTAGTCATTAAAGTAACATGAACCCAACACTAGAGGAATCAGACATCACTACATCCCTAGTCATTAGAGTAACATGGACCCAACACTAGAGGAATCAGACATCACCACATCCCTAGTCATTAGAATAACATGGACCCAACACTAGAGGAATCAGACATCACTACATCCCTAGTCATTAGAGTAACATGGACCCAACACTAGAGGAATCAGACATCACAACATCCCTAGTCATTAGAGTAACATGAACCCAACACTAGAGGAATCAGACATCACTACATCCCTAGTCATTAGAGTAACATGAACCCAACACTAGAGGAATCAGACATCACTACATCCCTAGTCATTAGAGTAACATGGACCCAACACTAGAGGAATCAGACATCACTACATCCCTAGTCATTAGAGTAACATGAACCCAACACTAGAGGAATCAGACATCACCACATCCCTAGTCATTAGAGTAACATGAACCCAACACTAGAGGAATCAGACATCACTACATCCCTAGTCATTAAAGTAACATGAACCCAACACTAGAGGAATCAGACATCACTACATCCCTAGTCATTAAAGTAACATGAACCCAACACTAGAGGAATCAGACATCACTACATCCCTAGTCATTAGAGTAACATGGACCCAACACTAGAGGAATCAGACATCACTACATCCCTAGTCATTAGAGTAACATGAACCCAACACTAGAGGAATCAGACATTACTACATCCCTAGTCATTAGAGTAACATGAACCCAACACTAGAGGAATCAGACATCACCACATCCCTAGTCATTAGAGTAACATGAACCCAACACTAGAGGAATCAGACATTACTACATCCCTAGTCATTAGAGTAACATGAACCCAACACTAGAGGAATCAGACATCACCACATCCCTAGTCATTAGAGTAACATGAACCCAACACTAGAGGAATCAGACATTACTACATCCCTAGTCATTAGAGTAACATGAACCCAACACTAGAGGAATCAGACATTACTACATCCCTAGTCATTAGAGTAACATGGACCCAACACTAGAGGAATCAGACATCACTACATCCCTAGTCATTAGAGTAACATGAACCCAACACTAGAGGAATCAGACATTACTACATCCCTAGTCATTAGAGTAACATGAACCCAACATTAGAGGAATCAGACATCACTACATCCCTAGTCATTAGAGTAACATGGACCCAACACGAGAGGAATCAGACATCACAACATCCCTAGTCATTAGAGAAACATAGACCCAACACTAGAGGAATCAGACATACAGGGATAGACTATAGACTCTAACTGACTGTGAGGAAAAACTCATTCCCTGGCCTTGGCATCTCCCATTCCAGCCAAATACATTATCACGCCACTGGCTCAATAATCTGTTTAGCCCTGGTTCTTTCAAATGACAGTCTGTTTAACCCTGGTTCTCTCAAATGACAGTCTGTGTAGCCATGGTTCTCTCAAATGACAGTCTGTTAAGCCCTGGTTCTCTCTAATGACAGTCTGTTTAGCCCTGGTTCTCTCAAATGACAGTCTGTGTAGCCATGGTTCTCTCAAATGACAGTCTGTTAAGCCCTGGTTCTCTCTAATGACAGTCTGTTAAGCCCTGGTTCTCTCTAATGACAGTCTGTTTAGCCCTGGTTCTCTCTAATGACAGTCTGTTAAGCCCTGCTTCTCTCTAATGACAGTCTGTTTAGCCCTGGTTCTCTCTAATGACAGTCTGTTAAGCCCTGGTTCCCTGTAATGACAGTCTGTTAAGCCCTGGTTCTCTCTAATGACAGTCTGTTCAGCCCTGGTTCTCTCTAATGACAGTATGTTTAGCCCTGGTTCTCTCTAATGACAGTCTGTTAAGCCCTGGTTCTCTCTAATGACAGTCTGTTAAGCCCTGGTTCTCTCTAATGACAGTCTGTTTAGCCCTGGTTCTCTCTAATGACAGTCTGTTTAGCCCTGGTTCTCTCTAATGACAGTCTGTTTAGCCCTGGTTCTCTCTAATGACAGTCTGTTCAGCCCTGGTTCTCTCTAATGACAGTCTGTTAAGCCCTGGTTCTCTCTAATGACAGTCTGTTTAGCCCTGGTTCTCTCTAATGACAGTCTGTTCAGCCCTGGTTCTCTCTAATGACAGTCTGTTAAGCCCTGGTTCTCTCTAATGACAGTCTGTTTAGCCCTGGTTCTCTCTAATGACAGTCTGTTTAGCCCTGGTTCTCTCAGATGACAGTCTGTTAAGCCCTGGTTCTCTCTAATGACAGTCTGTTTAGCCCTGGTTCTCTCAGATGACAGTCTGTTTAGCCCTGGTTCTCTCTAATGACAGTCTGTTTAGCCCTGGTTCTCTCAGATGACAGTCTGTTTAGCCCTGGTTCTCTCTAATGACAGTCTGTTTAGCCCTGGTTCTCTCTAATGACAGTCTGTTAAGCCCTGGTTCTCTCTGATGACAGTCTGTTTAGCCCTGGTTCTCTCAGATGACAGTCTGTTTAGCCCTGGTTCTCTCAGATGACAGTCTGTTCAGCCCTGGTTCTCTCTAACGACAGTCTGTTTAGCCCTGGTTCTCTCTAATGACAGTCTGTTTAGCCCTGGTTCTCTCAGATGACAGTCTGTTTAGCCCTGGTTCTCTCAGAAGACAGTCTGTTTAGCCCTGGTTCTCTCAGATGACAGTCTGTTTAGCCCTGGTTCTCTCTAATGACAGTCTGTTTAGCCCTGGTTCTCTCTAATGACAGTCTGTTTAGCCCTGGTTCTCTCTAATGACAGTCTGTTAAGCCCTGGTTCTCTCAGATGACAGTCTGTTTAGCCCTGGTTCTCTCTAATGACAGTCTGTTTAGACCTGGTTCTCTCTAATGACAGTCTGTTTAGCCCTGGTTCTCTCTAATGACAGTCTGTTCAGCCCTGGTTCTCTCTGATGACAGTCTGTTTAGCCCTGGTTCTCTCAGATGACAGTCTGTTTAGCCCTGGTTCTCTCAGATGACAGTCTGTTCAGCCCTGGTTCTCTCTAATGACAGTCTGTTTAGCCCTGGTTCTCTCTAATGACAGTCTGTTTAGCCCTGGTTCTCTCAGATGACAGTCTGTTTAGCCCTGGTTCTCTCAGATGACAGTCTGTTCAGCCCTGGTTCTCTCTAATGACAGTCTGTTTAGCGCTGGTTCTCTCTAATGACAGTCTGTTTAGCGCTGGTTCTCTCTAATGACAGTCTGTTTAGCCCTGGTTCTCTCTAATGACAGTCTGTTAAGCCCTGGTTCTCTCAGATGACAGTCTGTTTAGCCCTGGTTCTCTCTAATGACAGTCTGTTTAGCCCTGGTTCTCTCTAATGACAGTCTGTTAAGCCCTGGTTCTCTCTGATGACAGTCTGTTTAGCCCTGGTTCTCTCAGATGACAGTCTGTTAAGCCCTGGTTCTCTCTAATGACAGTCTGTTTAGCCCTGGTTCTCTCTAATGACAGTCTGTTAAGCCCTGGTTCTCTCTGATGACAGTCTGTTTAGCCCTGGTTCTCTCAGATGACAGTCTGTTTAGCCCTGGTTCTCTCAGATGACAGTCTGTTCAGCCCTGGTTCTCTCTAACGACAGTCTGTTTAGCCCTGGTTCTCTCTAATGACAGTCTGTTTAGCCCTGGTTCTCTCAGATGACAGTCTGTTTAGCCCTGGTTCTCTCAGAAGACAGTCTGTTTAGCCCTGGTTCTCTCTAATGACAGTCTGTTCAGCCCTGGTTCTCTCTAATGACAGTCTGTTTAGCCCTGGTTCTCTCTAATGACAGTCTGTTTAGCCCTGGTTCTCTCTAATGACAGTCTGTTAAGCCCTGGTTCTCTCAGATGACAGTCTGTTTAGCCCTGGTTCTCTCTAATGACAGTCTGTTTAGCCCTGGTTCTCTCTAATGACAGTCTGTTAAGCCCTGGTTCTCTCTGATGACAGTCTGTTTAGCCCTGGTTCTCTCAGATGACAGTCTGTTCAGCCCTGGTTCTCTCTAATGACAGTCTGTTTAGACCTGGTTCTCTCTAATGACAGTCTGTTTAGCCCTGGTTCTCTCTAATGACAGTCTGTTCAGCCCTGGTTCTCTCTGATGACAGTCTGTTTAGCCCTGGTTCTCTCAGATGACAGTCTGTTTAGCCCTGGTTCTCTCAGATGACAGTCTGTTCAGCCCTGGTTCTCTCTAATGACAGTCTGTTTAGCCCTGGTTCTCTCTAATGACAGTCTGTTTAGCCCTGGTTCTCTCAGATGACAGTCTGTTTAGCCCTGGTTCTCTCAGATGACAGTCTGTTCAGCCCTGGTTCTCTCTAATGACAGTCTGTTTAGCGCTGGTTCTCTCTAATGACAGTCTGTTTAGCCCTGGTTCTCTCTAATGACAGTCTGTTAAGCCCTGGTTCTCTCAGATGACAGTCTGTTTAGCCCTGGTTCTCTCTAATGACAGTCTGTTTAGCCCTGGTTCTCTCTAATGACAGTCTGTTAAGCCCTGGTTCTCTCTGATGACAGTCTGTTTAGCCCTGGTTCTCTCAGATGACAGTCTGTTAAGCCCTGGTTCTCTCAGATGACAGTCTGTTCAGCCCTGGTTCTCTCTAATGACAGTCTGTTTAGCCCTGGTTCTCTCTAATGACAGTCTGTTTAGCCCTGGTTCTCTCTAATGACAGTCTGTTTAGCCCTGGTTCTCTCAGATGACAGTCTGTTTAGCCCTGGTTCTCTCAGATGACAGTCTGTTTAGCCCTGGTTCTCTCTAATGACAGTCTGTTTAGCCCTGGTTCTCTCTAATGACAGTCTGTTAAGACCTGGTTCTCTCTGATGACAGTCTGTTTAGCCCTGGTTCTCTCAGATGACAGTCTGTTCAGCCCTGGTTCTCTCTAATGATAGTCTGTTTAGACCTGGTTCTCTCTAATGACAGTCTGTTTAGCCCTGGTTCTCTCTAATGACAGTCTGTTCAGCCCTGGTTCTCTCTGATGACAGTCTGTTTAGCCCTGGTTCTCTCAGATGACAGTCTGTTTAGCCCTGGTTCTCTCTGATGACAGTCTGTTTAGCCCTGGTTCTCTCTAATGACAGTCTGTTTAGCCCTGGTTCTCTCAGATGACAGTCTGTTCAGCCCTGGTTCTCTCTAATGACAGTTTGTTAAGCCCTGGTTCTCTCTGATGACAGTCTGTTTAGCCCTGGTTCTCTCAGATGACAGTCTGTTCAGCCCTGGTTCTCTCTAATGACAGTCTGTTTAGACCTGGTTCTCTCTAATGACAGTCTGTTTAGCCCTGGTTCTCTCTAATGACAGTCTGTTCAGCCCTGGTTCTCTCTGAGGACAGTCTGTTTAGCCCTGGTTCTCTCAGATGACAGTCTGTTTAGCCCTGGTTCTCTCAGATGACAGTCTGTTCAGCCCTGGTTCTGTCTAATGACAGTCTGTTTAGCCCTGGTTCTCTCTAATGACAGTCTGTTTAGCCCTGGTTCTCTCAGATGACAGTCTGTTTAGCCCTGGTTCTCTCAGATGACAGTCTGTTCAGCCCTGGTTCTCTCTAATGACAGTCTGTTTAGCCCTGGTTCTCTCTAATGACAGTCTGTTAAGCCCTGGTTCTCTCAGATGACAGTCTGTTTAGCCCTGGTTCTCTCTAATGACAGTCTGTTTAACCCTGGTTCTCTCCAATGACAGTCTGTTAAGCCCTGGTTCTCTCTGATGACAGTCTGTTTAGCCCTGGTTCTCTCAGATGACAGTCTGTTAAGCCCTGGTTCTCTCAGATGACAGTCTGTTCAGCCCTGGTTCTCGCTAATGACAGTCTGTTTAGCCCTGGTTCTCTCTAATGACAGTCTGTTTAGCCCTGGTTCTCTCTAATGACAGTCTGTTTATCCCTGGTTCTCTCAGATGACAGTCTGTTTAGCCCTGGTTCTCTCTAATGACAGTCTGTTTAGCCCTGGTTCTCTCTAATGACAGTCTGTTTAGCCCTGGTTCTCTCTAATGACAGTCTGTTAAGCCCTGGTTCTCTCTGATGACAGTCTGTTTAGCCCTGGTTCTCTCAGATGACAGTCTGTTCAGCCCTGGTTCTCTCTAATGACAGTCTGTTTAGACCTGGTTCTCTCTAATGACAGTCTGTTTAGCCCTGGTTCTCTCTAATGACAGTCTGTTCAGCCCTGGTTCTCTCTGATGACAGTCTGTTTAGCCCTGGTTCTCTCAGATGACAGTCTGTTTAGCCCTGGTTCTCTCAGATGACAGTCTGTTCAGCCCTGGTTCTCTCTAATGACAGTCTGTTTAGCCCTGGTTCTCTCAGATGACAGTCTGTTTAGCCCTGGTTCTCTCAGATGACAGTCTGTTTAGCCCTGGTTCTCTCAGATGACAGTCTG
Organism: Salvelinus fontinalis; assembly: GCF_029448725.1. Classification (NCBI taxonomy): domain Eukaryota; kingdom Metazoa; phylum Chordata; class Actinopteri; order Salmoniformes; family Salmonidae; genus Salvelinus; species Salvelinus fontinalis. The sequence goes on along the minus strand of NW_026600417.1, from coordinate 177,603 downwards.
TTTAGCCCTGGTTCTCTCTAATGACAGTCTGTTTAGGCCTGGTTCTCTCTAATGACAGTCTGTTAAGCCCTGGTTCTCTCAGATGACAGTCTGTTTAGCCCTGGTTCTCTCTAATGACAGTCTGTTTAGCCCTGGTTCTCTCTAATGACAGTCTGTTAAGCCCTGGTTCTCTCTGATGACAGTCTGTTTAGACCTGGTTCTCTCTAATGACAGTCTGTTTAGCCCTGGTTCTCTCTAATGACAGTCTGTTCAGCCCTGGTTCTCTCTGATGACAGTCTGTTTAGCCCTGGTTCTCTCAGATGACAGTCTGTTTAGCCCTGGTTCTCTCAGATGACAGTCTGTTCAGCCCTGGTTCTCTCTAATGACAGTCTGTTTAGCCCTGGTTCTCTCAGATGACAGTCTGTTTAGCCCTGGTTCTCTCAGATGACAGTCTGTTTAGCCCTGGTTCTCTCAGATGACAGTCTGTTTAGCCCTGGTTCTCTCTAATGACAGTCTGTTTAGGCCTGGTTCTCTCTAATGACAGTCTGTTAAGCCCTGGTTCTCTCAGATGACAGTCTGTTTAGCCCTGGTTCTCTCTAATGACAGTCTGTTTAGCCCTGGTTCTCTCTAATGACAGTCTGTTAAGCCCTGGTTCTCTCTGATGACAGTCTGTTTAGCCCTGGTTCTCTCATATGACAGTCTGTTAAGCCCTGGTTCTCTCAGATGACAGTCTGTTCAGCCCTGGTTCTCTCTAATGACAGTCTGTTTAGCCCTGGTTCTCTCTAATGACAGTCTGTTTAGCCCTGGTTCTCTCTAATGACAGTCTGTTTAGCCCTGGTTCTCTCAGATGACAGTCTGTTTAGCCCTGGTTCTCTCAGATGACAGTCTGTTTAGCCCTGGTTCTCTCTAATGACAGTCTGTTTAGCCCTGGTTCTCTCTAATGACAGTCTGTTTAGCCCTGGTTCTCTCTAATGACAGTCTGTTCAGCCCTGGTTCTCTCTGATGACAGTCTGTTTAGCCCTGGTTCTCTCAGATGACAGTCTGTTTAGCCCTGGTTCTCTCAGATGACAGTCTGTTCAGCCCTGGTTCTCTCTAATGACAGTCTGTTTAGCCCTGGTTCTCTCTAATGACAGTCTGTTTAGCCCTGGTTCTCTCAGATGACAGTCTGTTTAGCCCTGGTTCTCTCAGATGACAGTCTGTTTAGCCCTGGTTCTCTCAGATGACAGTCTGTTTAGCCCTGGTTCTCTCTAATGACAGTCTGTTTAGGCCTGGTTCTCTCTAATGACAGTCTGTTAAGCCCTGGTTCTCTCAGATGACAGTCTGTTTAGCCCTGGTTCTCTCTAATGACAGTCTGTTTAGCCCTGGTTCTCTCTAATGACAGTCTGTTAAGCCCTGGTTCTCTCTGATGACAGTCTGTTTAGCCCTGGTTCTCTCATATGACAGTCTGTTAAGCCCTGGTTCTCTCAGATGACAGTCTGTTCAGCCCTGGTTCTCTCTAATGACAGTCTGTTTAGCCCTGGTTCTCTCTAATGACAGTCTGTTTAGCCCTGGTTCTCTCTAATGACAGTCTGTTTAGCCCTGGTTCTCTCAGATGACAGTCTGTTTAGCCCTGGTTCTCTCAGATGACAGTCTGTTTAGCCCTGGTTCTCTCTAATGACAGTCTGTTTAGCCCTGGTTCTCTCTAATGACAGTCTGTTCAGCCCTGGTTCTCTCAGATGACAGTCTGTTTTGCCCTGGTTCTCTCTAATGACAGTCTGTTTAGCCCTGGTTCTCTCTAATGACAGTCTGTTAAGCCCTGGTTCTCTCAGATGACAGTCTGTTTAGCCCTGGTTCTCTCTAATGACAGTCTGTTTAGCCCTGGTTCTCTCTAATGACAGTCTGTTAAGCCCTGGTTCTCTCTGATGACAGTCTGTTTAGCCCTGGTTCTCTCTAATGACAGTCTGTTAAGCCCTGGTTCTCTCAGATGACAGTCTGTTTAGCCCTGGTTCTCTCAGATGACCATGTGTGCTAATTATTCCAATTTGGAATGTCGTTATGGGAGGATATCTGGAAGAGCGAGGAGTGTTGCCTAGCACTTGTTTTTTTTAAGGTAGAGTCATTTTAACCAAGTCTTTTGAGAGCCCTGCTTATTTCTTTGACTCCACAATATGAACGTTGTTCCCCGGCAAAGCTGACGCAAGATGAAAGCAGCGTGTGTGGTGTATTCCCCTCCATGGGCGGAAATTGTCCCCGTGCCGTTTACGCTAGTCTAGTCAGTCGGTGTGCGATTTCCCGTTTTCATAAATTGCACCTACAGAGATGAAATGTTTAGAGTGAGATTGGAGTGAGCAACGGTCTCTCTATACGACGCGTCTGTCAGGGAGCACAAGTTTCCTCGCTGTCGCTTTCCATGAGGACACAGTAATCTGCAGTTCACACTGTGCAAGAGTTATTGTTAAACCCTAGTCTGTTTCTTAACTTCTGACAGTACTTGCCTAGTTAAATAAAGGTTCAATAAATAAATTGTCATCTAAGCATATCCGTCTCTCCTCCCTTTCCTCTCTTCTCCTCCCTGTCTCCCAGGTGCCGGGCTACAGACAGGAGCAGGTGGAGAAGGGCCTGAAGCTGTTCGGCCAGCTCATCAACAACAAGGTCTTCCTGCTCTCATTCATCCGCACGCTCGAGTCGCAGCGCGGCTTCTCCATGCGCGACCGCGGTAACGTGGCCTCGCTCATCATGACAATGCTGCAGAGTAAACTGGAGTACGCCACCGATGTCCTCAAGCACCTGCTCTCTGACCTCATCGACCGCAACCTGGAGAGCAAGAATCACCCCAAGCTGCTGCTCCGAAGGTGAGGAGAGGGTGAAGTGTGTGTGACTCTCGTGGGCCATCTCTGGCCTCATTAAGACAAAGGCCTTGGCTCTGTCCTCACCTCTCTGTGTCTGGGGAGAGGGGTGAGTGACTTCACTTCTCCAGAACACCTGCACAAACTCACACACACACTTCTCTCTCTATCTCCATCACTCTCTTCTCTCTATCTCTCTATCTCCATCACTCTCTTCTCTCGCTCTCTTTCTCTATCTCTCTTCATCACTCTCGATCTCTATCTCTCTCTCTCTTCATCACTCTCGCTCTCTTTCTCTATCTCTCTTCATCACTCTCTCTCTCTCGCTCCCTCTCTCTATCTCTCTGCTCTCTCTATCTGCGACAGAGTGAATGATTGGGCCCTCGCGGAGCTCTTAAGCATTTAAGCTCTGAACAGCTGACTAATGCTAACATCAACGTTGCATTAGCGTTATCCTACACATTAACACTCATAGATTTCCACTCAATGGTAATGGACTGTGGATATGGGTTCGCTTTCCCTCTCTAAGCCTCTCTCAATTGATCATTAATACCAATGTTCGTACTTCTTATCCAACCCTAACTCTCTAGAATGGCTGGTTTATGCTATAACTAAGAACAGAGTAAAATCCTTATTTCCTATATACAGTAGTGCAGTACTTTTGACCAGGGCCCATAGGGTGCCATTTGGGATGTGTCCTTTGAAACTGGACTTTGTTGAATTAGTGTATTAGTCAAGCACCAAGCCGATCAGCCATGCCTGATCGCTCCATATTCACTGTTTCATGGCAGTGACATGTGGAATTAACTTCAATGACATTGAAATGATCACTTTGTCTCAGAAACATGTACTACTCTGACACGCACATCATTAGAATATAATTACGATTAATTAGCGGAGAATCCAATTTAAAAAAGCTGTAAAAATCCTCACTTGAAAAATAAATGGGATTGTTAAAAGCCCTAGCTGCTCCCCGCTCAATCAGCACTTCCCTGTGCGTCAGTCTGTATCGTATACACAGTACCACCACTTCAATTCAACACCATATCACCATATATGGTGCTGAAGGTGTTGCGACCATCTCGGTTACCCTTGAAAAAGACGTTTCCGTGTGGTCGTTGTATCACACATTTGCTCAGGGTGCTCACTGCTGTCAGCCTCCCCAATGATTTGATAGGCATGTCGTAAATGAATTTAATCTTCCTAATTTCAATTGCAAACCTCCCGTCCTCCCTCGGGTGAAATCCTCCTCCCCAATGAAGACAGACACAGATTCCTCTGTTCGCTAGCTGTTCACTAACATGGGAGCATATTGAGCGTATCATCGTGTAAGGGTTGTGTCAGAAAATGAGCCCCATATTCACATCATGAAGGAGACGTTTAACAGAAAAATCTCGGATGCGGCATTTGATTAGTGCCGTATGGACAAGGGATGATTAATCGCACCAAGAGCTTCCGGCGCCATTACCAAGCAGTAAACTTCTTCAATCCCAAATGAAACAATACTACAATTTATTATAAAATACTAACGTACTTACTATAGAATTCTGTAGTAAACAATAGTATAGTGTAGAATATTATACTAAACGCTGTAGTGTCACTTGATCGTGTATAGTACTTACTATAGAATGTTGTAGTATACTGTAGAATACTATAATAAATATTAGTTTTATCTGAAAAGAAACACTGTAGTAAATACTTGAGTAATGTCTGCACCACCCTTTTCTTTTTCTTTTTTGAAAATACTACAGTATTTCATTTGCATATACCCTGCCCAATCCCCTGCCCTATATCCCAATTTGTGCCACCCATACGTGAGAAACTTACATGCCAAGTATAGACCATATATTGTGTTCCCTACAAGTTATAGAAAAGAGCAGAAGCTCTGAACTCTTTTTTCAGACCCCAGTCCTGTCTACCTAAAGGTTATGGAAAATGTGCTCTTTAAGTATTTGTCCAGTAGGTTTCCTCAAGGAGAAAGCCCCCACTCCTATGTCAAAGACAATAAAACAAAAACACTATAGTAAATAATACATGAATGTCTGCAAAACACAGTAAATACTACAGTATAATACAGTCTGTAAAAACAATACTGGAACACTACCGGACTAGAGGGACTAGCTGCTGGAACACTACCAGTCTAGCGGGGCTAGCTGCTGGAACACTACCAGACTAGAGGGACTAGCTGCTGGAACACTACCAGTCTAGAGGGGCTAGCTGCTGGAACACTACCAGTCTAGAGGGGCTAGCTGCTGGAACACTACCAGACTAGAGGGGCTAGCTGCTGGAACACTATCAGACTAGAGGGGCTAGCTGCTGGAACACTATCAGACTAGAGGGACTAGCTGCTGGAACACTACCAGTCTAGAGGGGCTAGCTGCTGGAACACTACCAGTCTAGAGGGGCTAGCTGCTGGAACACTACCGGACTAGAGGGGCTAGCTGCTGGAACACTACCAGACTAGAGGGGCTAGCTGCTGGAACACTACCAGACTAGAGAGACTAGCTGCTGGAACACTACCAGACTAGAGGGGCTAGCTGCTGGAACACTACCAGACTAGAGAGGCTAGCTGCTGGAACACTACGAGTCTAGAGGGGCTAGCTGCTGGAACACTACCAGACTAGGGGCTAGCTGCTGGAACACTACCAGACTAGAGGCTAGCTGCTGGAACACTACCAGTCTAGAGAGGCTAGCTGCTGGAACACTACGAGTCTAGAGGGGCTAGCTGCTGGAACACTACCAGACTAGGGGCTAGCTGCTGGAACACTACCAGACTAGAGGCTAGCTGCTGGAACACTACCAGTCTAGAGAGGCTAACTGCTGGAACACTACCAGTCTAGCGGGGCTAGCTGCTGGAACACTACCAGACTAGAGGCTAGCTGCTGGAACACTACCAGACTAGAGAGGCTAGCTGCTGGAACACTATCAGACTAGAGGGGATAGCTGCTGGAACACTAGCAGTCTAGAGAGGCTAGCTGCTGGAACACTACCAGACTAGAGGGGCTAACTGCTGGAACACTACCAGTCTAGAGAGGCTAGCTGCTGGAACACTACCAGTCTAGAGAGGCTAGCTGCTGGAACACTACCAGTCTAGGGAGGCTAGCTGCTGGAACACTACCAGACTAGAGGGGCTAGCTGCTGGAACACTACCAGTCTAGTGGGGCTAGCTGCTGGAACACTACCAGACTAGAGGGACTAGCTGCTGGAACACTACCAGACTAGGGGCTAGCTGCTGGAACACTACCAGACTAGAGGCTAGCTGCTGGAACACTACCAGTCTAGAGAGGCTAACTGCTGGAACACTACCAGTCTAGCGGGGCTAGCTGCTGGAACACTACCAGACTAGAGGCTAGCTGCTGGAACACTACCAGACTAGAGAGGCTAGCTGCTGGAACACTATCAGAATAGAGGGGATAGCTGCTGGAACACTAGCAGTCTAGAGAGGCTAGCTGCTGGAACACTACCAGACTAGAGGGGCTAGCTGCTGGAACACTACCAGTCTAGAGAGGCTAGCTGCTGGAACACTACCAGTCTAGAGAGGCTAGCTGCTGGAACACTACCAGTCTAGGGAGGCTAGCTGCTGGAACACTATCAGACTAGAGGGGCTAGCTGCTGGAACACTACCAGTCTAGCGGGGCTAGCTGCTGGAACACTACCAGACTAGAGGGACTAGCTGCTGGAACACTACCAGTCTAGAGAGGCTAGCTGCTGGAACACTACCAGTCTAGAGAGGCTAGCTGCTGGAACACTACCAGTCTAGAGAGGCTAGCTGCTGGAAAACTACCAGTCTAGAGGGGCTAGCTGCTGGAACACTACCAGACTAGGGGCTAGCTGCTGGTACACTACCAGACTAGAGGCTAGCTGCTGGAACACTACCAGTCTAGAGGGGCTAGCTGCTGGAACACTACCAGAATAGAGGGGCTATCTACTGGAACACTACCAGACTAGAGGGGCTAGCTACTGGAACACTATCACACTAGAGGGGCTAGCTGCTGGAACACTATCAGACTAGAGGGGCTAACTGCCTTAACACTACCAGACTATAGGGGCTATCTGCTGGAACACTACCAGTCTAGAGAGGCTAGCTGCTGGAACACTACCAGACTAGAGGGGCTAGCTGCTGGAACACTACCAGTCTAGAGAGGCTAGCTGCTGGAACACTACCAGTCTAGAGAGGCTAGCTGCTGGAACACTACCAGACTAGAGGGGCTAGCTGCTGGAACACTACCAGTCTAGAGAGGCTAGCTGCTGGAACACTACCAGAATAGAGGGGCTATCTGCTGGAACACTACCAGTCTAGAGGGGCTATCTGCTGGAACACTATCAGACTAGAGGGGCTAGCTGCTGGAACACAACCAGTCTAGAGAGGCTAGCTGCTGGAACGCTACCAGTCTAAAGAGGCTAGCTGCTGGAACACTACCAGACTAGAGGGGCTAGCTGCTGGAACACTACCAGTCTAGCGGGGCTAGCTGCTGGAACACTATCAGACTAGAGGGGCTAGCTGCTGGAACACTACCAGTCTAGAGAGGCTAGCTGCTGGAACACTACCAGTCTAGAGAGGCTAGCTGCTGGAACACTACCAGTCTAGAGAGGCTAGCTGCTGGAACACTACCAGTCTAGAGGGGCTAGCTGCTGGAACACTACTAGTCTAGAGAGGCTAGCTGCTGGAACACTACCAGTCTAGAGGGGCTAGCTGCTGGAACACTACCAGACTAGGGACTAGCTGCTGGAACACTACCAGACTAGAGGCTAGCTGCTGGAACACTACCAGTCTAGAGGGGCTAGCTGCTGGAACACTATCAGACTAGAGGGGCTAGCTGCTGGAACACTACCAGTCTAGAGGGGCTAACGGCTGCAACACGATCAGACTAGAGGGACTAGCTGCTGGAACACTACCAGTCTAGAGGGGCTAGCTGCTGGAACACTATCAGACTAGAGGGACTAGCTGCTGGAACACGATCAGACTAGAGGAGCTAACTGCTGGAACACTACCAGACTAGAGGGGCTAGTTACTGGAACACTATCAGACTAGAGAGGCTAGCTACTGGAACACTATCAGACTAGAGAGGCTATCTACTGGAACACTACCAGTCTAGCGGGGCTAGCTACTGGAACACTATCAGACTAGAGGGGCTAGCTGCTGGAGCACTATCAGACTAGAGGGGCTAACTGCCTTAACACTACCAGACTAGAGTGGCTAGCTGCTGGAACAGTGCCAGAATAGATGTGCTAACTGCTGCAACTACCAGACTAGAGGGACTAGCTGCTGGAACACTACCAGTCTAGAGGGGCTAGCTGCTGGAACACTACCAGACTAGAGGGGCTAACTGCTGCAACACTATCAGACTAGAGGGGCCAGCTGCTGGAACACTATCAGACTAGAAAGTCTATCTGCTGGAACACTACCAGACTAAAGGGACTAGCTTCTGGAACACTACCAGACTAGAGGGGCTAGCTGCTGGAACACTACCAGACTAGAAAGGCTATCTGCTGGAACACTACCAGACTAAAGGGACTAGCTTCTGGAACACTACCAGACTAGAGGGGCTAGCTGCTGGAACACTATCAGACTAGAGGGGTTAACTGCTGGAACACTACCAGACTAGAGGGGCTAACTGCTGCAACACTATCAGACTAGAGGGGCTAGCTGCTGCAACACCACCAGACTAGAGGGACACACAGTCACAGACTTGCTGCTTGGCCCTGGATACCCGCCCAAAATAGAGGAGACACCCAGACTCACTGAGCTGTGATGGGATGGCTAAATCTGGGCTCGGAGTAACACCCCCTCCCCTGTGCCTCAATCTATCTCTCCCTTTCTCCTCCCTCTGTGTCCTCCCAATCTCCCTCTCTCTCATCGTCTCTCTCCATCTCTCGCTCTCTCTCTCGCTCTCTCTCGCTATATCCATCTATCTCCCGCTCTCTCTCTCTCCCTCTCTCTCTCTCTCTCTCTCTCTCTCTCTCTCTCTCTCTCTCTCTCTCTCTCTCTCTCTCTCTCTCTCTCTCTCTCTCTCTCTCTCTCTCTCTCTCTCTCTCTCTCTCTCTCTCTCTCTCTCTCTCTCTCTCTCTCTCTCTCTCTCTCTCTCTCTCCATCTATATCCCGCCCTCTCTCTCTCCCCCGTGCCTCTGCGCAGGCCGTCTCTCTTTCTCTCTTTTCTCTGTCTTTCTCCCCTCTGCCTTTTTACTTGATTACTAAATCACTGCTCAAAGTGCATAAGCAGGGCATCTTTGGCACTGTGTCCAGACCAGATTCCCATCACCGCTTCCAAGACAACCTCTCCACCCCTCTCCTCTCCACCCCTCTCTTCTCCACCCCTCTCCACTCCTCCACTCTCCTCTCCTCCACTCTCCACCCCTCTCCTCCACTCTCCACCCCTCTCCTCCACTCTCCACTCCTCCACTCTCCACTCCTCCACTCTCCTCTCCCGCATTTCTCTACATCTCCATCTGCCCGTCTCAACCTCAGCTGAGGCACACCACCAGGCAAACTAACTAACGAGAGACTTCCACAACCATCTGTCGCAGTTCTGCGCCCTCCTCTGTCAGCCCCCTCTCCTTCCTCCACCCCCCGCGTACACCCTCTCATTCTCTCTTCATGCATACTGAAATAGCTGCTAAACCTTTTCCACGGCTCAGATTTCTTTCATCCATCTCTGATATAAGATTTTTTTTTTTTAATCGGGGCTTTTATTATTTCCTTTTACCAGCAACCTTCCATCTGCCCCTCCTGATACACCCACACACCCACCCACACACCCACCCGCACACTCGCACACCCGCACACCCGCACACCCGCACACACACACACACGCACACACGCACACACGCACACCCGCACACCCGCACACCCACATACACACACACACACACACACACACATACACACACACACACACACACACACACACACACACACACGCACACACAGGGGATAATAATCAGTAGGAGCTAAAGGTCCTCTGATTATACTGTGAGGATTATCTCAGTAGTTCTAGTAAGAAGACGTCAGCCTAAGCACTGAGACTGCTTCTATGTCCCAAATTGTACCCTATTCCCTATGTAGTGCACTACTTTTGATCAGGGATGTGATCAAAAGTAGTGCACTATATAGGACATAGGGTGCCATTGGAGATGCAGCCTGTGCTCTGCGTCAGACAGCCAATCTTCTCCCCAGGAGCCCGAGTGGGAAATTGAAATCATTTTTGACTTCATGCTGTGGTGCTTTAACACGTGGGATTGGAGGAAGGGGGTGTGGCTAGCAGCAGAGCTCCAACGCAGCTGCGTGTTTGGTTAACAGAGAAAATCCTGTCCTTTAACATCTTATTGATTTTAAGAGCTTATCTATCACAATCAATAACGCCCTAGGACGATATGATATACAGAACCCTCATTAATGATCTGATCTCTGGTGTCAAAACTTTGTTTGTAAGCCACATCTGTTGTTTCAGCACCCATGGTTTAGTGTATCATGCATTTATGATCGGTGTGATGCCAGATGCCTGTAAAGAAATGTCTGTGGAATGAGTGAGAGAACTGTGAAGATACATTGAGCGTTACGCCTCCATTTTATAGAGCGTCGCTCTGCACGACATACTAATGCGTCCCACCGCATCTGCAATCCAGGAATTCTCTGGTTCCCATCTCATGTGCAGAGGCAAAACGACTGCTCTGTAACCAGGAGGAACTAAGTACCAACAAGTTGACTTGGTTGACTGTGTGCCAAGCGGGCACACTTCTTCATGCCAACATGCAATATCACAAAGCATTACAGCCATGTTAACTTATCAGTAACGTTACTGATACGTTCTAGAGATGTGGCAGTCAAGAGGTTGAGGAGGTTGTTGGACCGTTGTGGACATGTTAGGTGCCAGCTGTGGTGTAACGGCCCGGTGCAGCAGCTCCCATCTTCCCTATAGGCAGGGCTTGGATAGAGGACGGCCATGAGGACTTCCTGTGGGGCTGTGCCAAAACAGATCATTACTGGAGGGCCTGGCTCGCACTGCCAAACACACACACACACACACACACACACACACACACACACACACACACACACACACACACACACACACACACACACACACACCTTTCTGAACACATTCTTTTAAAACCCACACACACATAAAATAACAAAAAGAGGAGGAAACGAGGGAGCTGAAAGAGGAGATAAAGACTCAGACAAGTCATTCTGTTATTCTTATCTTTTACTGAGACCCCTCCCTCCATCTCCAAGTCATTCTGTTATTCTTCCATTTTACTGAGACCCCTCCCTCCATCTCCAAGTCATTCTGTTATTCTTATCTTTTACTGAGACCCCTCCCTCCATCTCCAAGTCATTCTGTTATTCTTCCATTTTACTGAGACCCCTCCCTCCATCTCCAAGTCATTCTGTTATTCTTCCATTTTACTGAGACCCCTCCCTCCATCTCCAAGTCATTCTGTTATTCTTCCAATTTACTGAGACCCCTCCCTCCATCTCCAAGTCATTCTGTTATTCATGTCTTTTACTGAGACCCCTCCCTCCATCTCCAAGTCATTCTGTTATTCTTCCATTTTACTGAGACCCCTCGCTCCATCTCCAAGTCATTCTGTTATTCTTGTCTTTTACTGAGACCCCTCCCTCCATCTCCAAGTCATTCTGTTATTCATGTCTTTTACTGAGACCCCTCCCCTCTTCTCCACCTCTCCCTTTTACACTCTCTTTTCATCTCTTTGATTGATGTGCTGAATTTGTCTACATGGAGACCATTTGGAAGTGTGAATGATTACAAATAAGGCGACAGGGTCTGAGGGGAAAGGAGGGAGAGAGAATGAGGGAGTGGAGGGGAGGAATAGAGTGAGGGACACATGAAAGGAAAGATGAAACGTGACCTCCCTGACCCCTAGAGCCGAGGACTCTCTCGTCCGCCGCGCCGACATAAAAGTGCGGGCGCAAGCAGAGCAGGAAGTTAATCCCATCCAGGTGTTGTGCCAATTCTGGTTGGCAGGGGGTGCCAGGCCTGGCCTATTGGCACAGCGGGCACAAGCCTCCATCTCTAAATGTGATGGTCCTCCTAACAGGTGCCAGGAGGGCTCTGAGTGGAGGGGCCAGGAGGAGGCTGCAGGTGGCAACCGAATGACAGAAGGGGCAAGGGGGCGTGCACACGCACACAATGGCCTAATCCTGAAATATTGATGCCTGTGGCCATGCCTCATTGAGGTGGTGGTGGGGTGAGGGGGAGGGGGGGGGGGTTCTTGGCAGATTACCCACTACACAGGAGCCAGAGACGTGTCAAAGGATATCCGATCCCCGCCTCTCGCCTTTCAGACCCCGCTGTTTGTTATTGTGCGCATGAATATTATCCATTCACACGGTATGGCCGCCTGTGGTAGCCCAGTGAACGGTGCCCCGATTAGTCACGCCAGCAGAGCGCCCACTGGCACGAGAGACCGAACATAACAGAGAGAGAAAGAGAGCAGGGCGATGGATGTGTGCATTCACTTTCTATTGTAATGTGATGTGCTGTGTCGTCCCAGACAGTGGGTGTGAATGGGCTAAGGAGGGAGAGGTTAATAATGAGGCCAGTATTATTACAGGCCCTTCTAATGACATCAATCCCAATGGGATCAAATAAAGGTTTTAATAGCTTTCTCTTCTATCAAGACCCCAGCATAGCTTAGGTGCCCTTGGCGTGCCTGAATATAAAAGGCATAGGCAGGAAGATTGGGGGCCTTCAGAAGTGAGAGACAATAATGTTTTTGCAATAATGTTTGTGTAACAAAAGCCCCTATTCATTACGACAGGCCTGGTTTTTGTGGGGAATATTTGGTGATCATATTGAATATTTGTGATGGTTGTGAGGGATGGTATGTTGATGGAATGTCTCTGTTGATTTCAGGACGGAGTCTGTGGCAGAGAAAATGCTGACCAACTGGTTCACCTTCCTGCTATACAAGTTCCTAAAGGTCAATGTCTGCACTTTACTCTGATACATTCTGCTTTGTTCACCCATTCAGCTCCTCTAGCTTTATGCCTGTGAGAGTGGGTAATATGTGTGTCTGTGTGTTTTTGTGTGTGTGTGTCCGTGTGCGTTTGTCCATATGTGTGTGCGTGTGTCTGTGTGTTTGTTTGTGTGTGTGTGGACGTGTCCCCACAAGAATAGTAAAAAAACAAAAATGTAACCAACTGGGGACATTTTGTTTGTCCCCGCAGGGTCAAATGCTGTTTCTAGGGGTTTAGGGTTAAAGTTAAAATTAGTGTTGGCATTACAATTAGGTTTAGGGTTATGAAATGGCATTACAATTAGGGTTAGGGTTAGGAAATGGCATTACAATTAGGTTTAGGGTTATGAAATGGCATTACAATTAGGGTTAGGGTTAGGAAATGGCATTACAATTAGGTTTAGGGTTAGGAAATGGCATTACAATTAGGTTTAGGGTTAGGAAATGGCATTACAATTAGGGTTAGGGTTAGGAAATGGCATTACAATTAGGTTTAGGGTTAGGAAATGGCATTACAATTAGGTTTAGGGTTAGGAAATGGCATTACAATTAGGTTTAGGGTTAGGAAATGGGGTTTGTTTTAGGGTTAGGAGCTATGGTTAAATTTAGGGTTAAGGTTATATTTTTGACACCAACCTCTCTCGTTGTCTGTCTCTCTCTGTTTGTCTGTCTCTCTCTCTGTTTGTCTGTCTCTCTCTCTGTTTGTCTGTCTCTCTCTCTGTTTGTCTGTCTCTTACCATCCCTCTCTACACAGGAGTGTGCGGGCGAGCCCCTCTTCTCCCTCTTCTGTGCCATCAAGCAGCAGATGGAGAAGGGGCCTATAGACTCCATCACTGGTGAGGCGCGCTACTCGCTCAGCGAGGATAAGCTCATCAGACAGCAAATCGACTACAAGATGCTGGTAAGGGTCAACGCCCCCCACGGGGACAAGGGGCTGTGGTAGGAACGGCATTTTGTGGGGAGGGGAAGGAAGGAGTTTTGGACACGGTAACACCCAGCCACCCGCCTCCTTTCACGCCTGACTTTAATAGGGCTCACTGACCTCACTTTCTTTTAGTACCCGGAGCTGACAGAGGGAAGAGGCGAGGAAGATGAGGGAGGAGGCGAGGAAGAGGGGGCAGGGAAAAGGAGGGAGTGTGTTAGAGATCAGGGAAGAGGGGGGAGGAGGCGAGGAAGAGGGGGAGGAGGCCAGGAAGAGGGAGAGGAGGCCATGAAGACCGGTTGTTTCCCTGGTCTCTCTTTCTGTTCTACTCTCTGATCACCTTCATTCCTCTCCTCCACCACTGTGACCTGAGCTGACTGAGGGAAGACAAGACACCCAGCCAGGCAGTTTGTTACCAGCGCCCCTCAATGTCTCTGTAAGACAAATCAAACCATTCCCAGGAAGCACACAGTGTGGCTCAGATAGCTTGGAGAGCAATAGAGTTATTTCAGTTGGCCGTGAGAAACAGTATCTCTGTCTCAATCAATCTAGAAGGATTGATGATGGAATGGCCCTTTTACAACATGTAATTATCTGCCCAACGATAGAGGTATAGAATTGTACTGGGAACAGCATGGGACCATAAGGTATTTTATTTCCTCTTTCTTATGTAAATGGCCTCCTTCTTCCCCTTGGACCATGTAATTACATCTGGCGAGAGCCTCAATGGCGTAGATGATGATGCTGATGATGATGGCTGATGTATTCACTGTGAATGATAATAACCGTGTGATAATAATTAGCTTGTTAACCGCTCATCGACTCAAGGTAGCCATGCCGTGTCAGACTGCCCCCCCCCGGGAGGCCAGTTTCTCTGAATACCCATTTATATTACAGGAAAGACTTTCACCAGACTTGACAGATACAGAATGGCCTCTTTCAAACCTGATATCCAACGACCACGCCATAGTTTTATTACCATCATCCCACAGAATGTGTCTCCATCTCCAATATAATTATCAACCGAGACACAGCATACCTGAATCCCTCATCAACTCCTGATATGCTTCTCTATTCTATAGAAAAAAGACCTGTCCCTGTTCTCTACAGGTGGTGACTGTATTCCTATTGTAATAGCAGGTGTATAACTCCAAGTCTTGTCCCTTTTCTCTACAGGTGGTGACTGTATTCCTATTGTAATAGCAGGCGTATAACTCCAAGTCTTGTCCCTGTTCTCTACAGGTGGTGACTGTATTCCTATTGTAATAGCAGGCGTATAACTCCAAGTCTTGTCCCTGTTCTCTACAGGTGGTGACTGTATTCCTATTGTAACAGCAGGTGTATAACTCCAAGTCGTGTCCCTTTTCTCTACAGGTGGTGACTGTATTCCTATTGTAATAGCATCTGTATAACTCCAAGTCTTGTCCCTGTTCTCTACAGGTGGTGACTGTATTCCTATTGTAATTGCAGGCGTATAACTCCAAGTCTTGTCCCTGTTCTCTACAGGTGGTGACTGTATTCCTATTGTAATAGCAGCTGTATAACTCCAAGTCTTGTCCCTGTTCTCTACAGGTGGTGACTTTATTCCTATTGTAATAGCAGGCGTATAACTCCAAGTCTTGTCCCTGTTCTCTACAGGTGGTGACTGTATTCCTATTGTAATAGCAGGCGTATAACTCCAAGTCTTGTCCCTGTTCGTCTACAGGTGGTGGACTGTATTCCTATTGTAATAGCAGGCGTATAACTCCAGGCGTATAACTCCAAGTCTTGTCCCTGTTCTCTACAGGTGGTGACTGTATTCCTATTGTAATAGCAGGCGTATAACTCCAAGTCTTGTCCCTGTTCTCTACAGGTGGTGACTGTATTCCTATTGTAATAGCAGGCGTATAACTCCAAGTCTTGTCCCTGTTCTCTACAGGTGGTGACTGTATTCCTATTGTAATAGCAGGTGTATAACTCCAAGTCTTGTCCCTGTTCTCTACAGGTGGTGACTGTATTCCTATTGTAATAGCAGGTGTATAACTCCAAGTCTTGTCCCTGTTCTCTACAGGTGGTGAACTGCATCCACCCGGACAATGAGAAGAGCCCTGAGATCCAGGTGAAGGTGTTGAACTGTGACTCCATCAGCCAGGTGAAGGAAAAGATCCTGGACGCCATATACAAGAACGTTCCCCACTCCCACCGACAGAAGGCCTCTGACATGGACCTTGGTAAGACCCCGTTCATTAGGGCACTCTGTAGCAAAATGTTATGCAATGGAAAACAAAAACATGTCTTATTAGAAATCCGTTCGGGACCGTGTTGTGCCGGGTGAAAACAAGTCTGATCAGTCAATGAGCCCCTTTTTCTACAGCAACCATATACGCGTACAAATGGAGAACATTTCTCCTGGAGTTGAAAAGGTTAACGCCTGGAATTATTATTGCAAATATATATTGTATTTTCTGCTTTTAATTGACGAACATTGAGTTATTTTTCCATGACGTGGACAAATCGGTGTTGATTAGTCTTCAGTTATTGAACATGTGGAGGCCATTTTTTAGAGTTCTCATGTTCCTCTACACCAGGGATGTTAAACTCATTCCACAGAGGGATTAGTGTCTGCTGGTTTTTGATTTCTCCTTTCAATTAAGTCCTAGACAACCAGGTGAGGGGAGTTCCTTACTAATTAGTGACCTTAATTCATCAATCCGGTACAAGGGAGGAGCGAGAAACTCGCAGCCACTCGGCCCTCCGTGGAATGAGTTTGAGAGACTTACCACCAGCCTCCCTCCCATAGATCTCAGGAGAGTTGAGTCCAGCAGACCTCTCTCTGGCTCCTATGACTGGTGCTGTGTGATTGTTCTCTTCCCTCCCCGACTCCCCATCGATCCAGGCCTGTTGACCACACTCTGACTCACATGATTGATCAAGTAATCAATGGAGAGGCTCTCAGATCCCCAAACCTCCTCAATCTTATATTTTTTTTCCTGTGAAACTCTCGAAGAGATCGGCCTTCTTTTCTTTCACTCCAGCTTTCTCTTCTTCTTCTCTCTTTCTTTCTTACTTCCTGTTCTCAGTAGACTGGGCTGTCATTTTCTTCACCAAGGTTATTTCCTAATGGTGTTATAAGATGACTAATTGTCTCTGTTTGTAGTAGTGAGGAGTGGTGAGCTGATCTGCCCCCCCTGTACATCCCTGTAACGATGTGCGCTGAGAGTCAGGAAGCAAGTTCAGTTAGTGAGTGTTTTAATAAAGAAACGTAACATAGTACAAAACAAGAAACACGAACAATGCACAGACAGGAAACTGAAACAGAAACACCTGGGGAAGGAACCAAAGGGAGTGACATATATAGGGGAGGTAATCGGGGAAGGGATGGAGTCCAGGTGAGACATAAGTCTCTCAGTCCCACAATACAACATCCTGGCACTACATTTTCTGGCTGCACGGCCTATCACGCCTAAGTATGTGTATGTTTTATTTCCTGATTGTATTCCATCAATTTCGGCAGGTCTTTCTAGGTAGACGGTGAGTGGCGAGCCTTTTTATGGATTCACATATCAGGATGGTGTGTGTGTGTGGCCCTGTGTTTTCTTAGTAATAGTATATTTATAATGGCATACGGAGCTGTGATGGGGGAATGTCTCTCTGATAAGTGAAGAGATTGGTTTAGGTTTTTGGCGAGCGCTCCATTGCGAAATTGTTTCATGGCGCCCACCGGGCAGTGTGTTGTCTTATTGTTTATTATTATAGAGAATTGGACATTTAGTCTGAGGGGGAACTTCTCACTGCGTGTTGTCACTGTGTCTGGGGGGGGGGGGGCATTGGGACTAAAGAAGTAGTTTAGGAGGAAAGCGGTGTAATTTATGTATCATATAAAAGACAATAGGTAGAAGGATATTACACTGAATGGAACGGTCCACTCAGGGGGAGAGGAAGCATCTCTGCATGATTCCACTAACAGATCAACGGGCCTCCTGAGTCCGGACAAACTCTTCCCCCAACCCTCCCCCAACCTCCTCCCCCATATTGACAATCCTCAGTTTCCATCTTGCAGGCTCTCCTGAAAACACATTTGACAAGAGTTTTTTTGTCCCAGGTATTGTTTTTAATTCCCCATGCCGGGTCCCCCTGAGGGAGGCACGATAGGAGGGGACAGGGTGTGAGAACCAATCCTAGCAAGACCTGCTTTGTGTGTGTGTGTGTGTGTGTGGGGGGGGGGGGGGGGGGTGTATCACAACAGTATCACTGCAGTATCACAACACTACCTCAATAACCTTCACTGCTTCCCCCTCTGCAGTATCACAACACTACCTCAATAACCTTCACTGCTTCCCCCTCTGCAGTATCACAACACTACCTCAATAACCTTCACTGCTTCCCCCTCTGCAGTATAACAACACTACCTCAATAACCTTCACTGCTTCTCCCTCTGCAGTATGACAACACTACCTCAATAACCTTCACTGCTTCCCCCTCTGCAGTATAACAACACTACCTCAATAACCTTCACTGCTTCCCCCTCTGCAGTATCACAACACTACCTCAATAACCTTCACTGCTTCCCCCTCTGCAGTATCACAACACTACCTCAATAACCTTCACTGCTTCCCCCTCTGCAGTATGACAACACTACCTCAATAACTGTCACTGCTTCCCCCTCTGCAGTATCACAACACTACCTCAATAACCTTCACTGCTTCCCCCTCTGCAGTATAACAACACTACCTCAATAACCTTCACTGCTTCCCCCTCTGCAGTATCACAACACTACCTCAATAACCTTCACTGCTTCCCCCTCTGCAGTATCACAACACTACCTCAATAACCTTCACTGCTTCCCCCTCTGCAGTATGACAACACTACCTCAATAACCTTCACTGCTTACCCCTCTGCAGTATCACAACACTACCTCAATAACCTTCACTGCTTCCCCCTCTGCAGTATAACAACACTACCTCAATAACCTTCACTGCTTCCCCCTCTGCAGTATAACAACACTACCTCAATAACCTTCACTGCTTCCCCCTCTGCAGTATAACAACACTACCTCAATAACCTTCACTGCTTCCCCCTCTGCAGTATAACAACACTACCTCAATAACCTTCACTGCTTCCCCCTCTGCAGTATAACAACACTACCTCAATAACCTTCACTGCTTCCCCCTCTGCAGTATCACAACACTACCTCAATAACCTTCACTGCTTCCCCCTCTGCAGTATAACAACACTACCTCAATAACCTTCACTGCTTCCCCCTCTGCAGTATCACAACACTACCTCAATAACCTTCACTGCTTCCCCCTCTGCAGTATCACAACACTACCTCAATAACCTTCACTGCTTCCCCCTCTGCAGTATGACAACACTACCTCAATAACCGTCACTGCTTCCCCCTCTGCAGTATCACAACACTACCTCAATAACCTTCACTGCTTCCCCCTCTGCAGTATAACAACACTACCTCAATAACCTTCACTGCTTCCCCCTCTGCAGTATCACAACACTACCTCAATAACCTTCACTGCTTCCCCCTCTGCAGTATCACAACACTACCTCAATAACCTTCACTGCTTCCCCCTCTGCAGTATGACAACACTACCTCAATAACCTTCACTGCTTCCCCCTCTGCAGTATCACAACACTACCTCAATAACCTTCACTGCTTCCCCCTCTGCAGTATAACAACACTACCTCAATAACCTTCACTGCTTCCCCCTCTGCAGTATCACAACACTACCTCAATAACCTTCACTGCTTCCCCCTCTGCAGTATAACAACACTACCTCAATAACCTTCACTGCTTCCCCCTCTGCAGTATCACAACACTACCTCAATAACCTTCACTGCTTCCCCCTCTGCAGTATCACAACACTACCTCAATAACCTTCACTGCTTCCCCCTCTGCAGTATGACAACACTACCTCAATAACCTTCACTGCTTCCCCCTCTGCAGTATAACAACACTACCTCAATAACCTTCACTGCTTCCCCCTCTGCAGTATAACAACACTACCTCAATAACCTTCACTGCTTCTCCCTCTGCAGTATAACAACACTACCTCAATAACCTTCACTGCTTCCCCCTCTGCAGTATAACAACACTACCTCAATAACCTTCACTGCTTCCCCCTCTGCAGTATAACAACACTACCTCAATAACCTTCACTGCTTCCCCCTCTGCAGTATCACAACACTACCTCAATAATCTTCACTGCTTCCCCCTCTGCAGTATAACAACACTACCTCAATAACCTTCACTGCTTCCCCCTCTGCAGTATCACAACACTACCTCAATAACCTTCACTGCTTCCCCCTCTGCAGTATAACAACACTACCTCAATAACCTTCACTGCTTCCCCCTCTGCAGTATGACAACACTACCTCAATAACCTTCACTGCTTCCCCCTCTGCAGTATAACAACACTACCTCAATAACCTTCACTGCTTCCTCCTCTGCAGTATAACAACACTACCTCAATAACCTTCACTGCTTCTCCCTCTGCAGTATAACAACACTACCTCAATAACCTTCACTGCTTCCCCCTCTGCAGTATAACAACACTACCTCAATAACCTTCACTGCTTCCCCCTCTGCAGTATAACAACACTACCTCAATAACCTTCACTGCTTCCCCCTCTGCAGTATAACAACACTACCTCAATAACCTTCACTCCTTCCCCCTCTGCAGTATAACAACACTACCTCAATAACCTTCACTGCTTCCCCCTCTGCAGTATCACAACACTACCTCAATAACCTTCACTGCTTCCCCCTCTGCAGTATCACAACACTACCTCAATAACCTTCACTGCTTCCCCCTCTGCAGTATGACAACACTACCTCCATAACCTTCACTGCTTCCCCCTCTGCAGTATCACAACACTACCTCAATAACCTTCACTGCTTCCCCCTCTGCAGTATAACAACACTACCTCAATAACCTTCACTGCTTCCCCCTCTGCAGTATGACAACACTACCTCAATAACCTTCACTGCTTCCCCTCTGCAGTATAACAACACTACCTCAATAACCTTCACTGCTTCCCCCTCTGCAGTATGACAACACTACCTCAATAACATTCACTGCTTCCCCCTCTGCAGTATGACAACACTACCTCAATAACCTTCACTGCTTCCCCCTCTGCAGTATAACAACGCTACCTCAATAACCTTCACTGCCTCCCCCTCTGCAGTATCACAACACTACCTTAATAACCTTCACTGCTTCCCCTCTGCAGTATGACAACACTACCTCAATAACCTTCACTGCTTCCCCCTCTGCAGTATAACAACACTACCTCAATAACCTTCACTGCTTCCCCCTCTGCAGTATGACAACACTACCTCAATAACCTTCACCTTCACTGTAGGAGCTCCGATGTTCTAGAATCCCTCCACTCCCCAAAGCCCTCATCTACAACACTGGGCTCCACACAGAGAGACCTGGGAGGATTGGGTTAAAGGGGCAATCTCATTTTACTCTGTTTTTCTCCAACTTCATCCTTTCTTTCCTCTCCTTTTTCCCAATTCCCTCCCTCCTCTTCCTTTGCTTTGTTTACTCTGGCCCAACTGGAGACTCAGGTCATTTGCATGTTGATGGAAAGATGTACAGTACAGAGAGAAAACAATAGGAGGCTTTGTGTTTCCTGGAGATTTCTGATGCCGAAGTTATTCTCCTCACCCCTCCTAGGACGTGTTTCATCATCCGCCCTGTGATTGCTGCTTTGTTGGTCTATTTGTGATTGGAATAGGAGATGACAGTGGCCGACGCCAGGCGGGAACAGTGACACATTCTTATATAAACTCAAATGCGGCAAACAAAAGAATATCACCTCCTTGTTTGTTTTCCACAATATCTTTTATTTTCATTATAATGTGAGGGAATACAGTGGTGGGGTTTCTCTACAGTGGTGAGGGTGGTGAGCTATTTGGTATGTCTTTGGGGTGGCTTATCTGTTGGAGGTGGTGTGGTGTTGTATCTCGAGTGTGTGCGGTGGTATGGCTTCTCTTGAAGGGTGCAGTGGTTGGATTACTCTTTAGGATGCTTTGGTGGGGTATCTCCTGAGGGTGCAATGGTGTGGTATCTCTAGCTGAGACTGAACGTCCAGCTGAATGGGGTAGCAGTGGTGTGGTTTCTCCTGCCCTAGCTAGTTCCCAGTAATGACAATAAGAGACAGTTCAGCAGGGGGCTTAGCGCTGGTCGATGGTGGAGAGCACTCAGCATGGGGGCCAGGGGCCCGCCACAGATGAAAGAGGAAGTAGGGACCTTGGCTAGCAGCGGTAATCACATCCATCGATCGAGAGGGCCCAGCGAAGGCCCCCGATCCGCTCTCTATCAAAGAGCAGAGTGGGTGATTAATTTTCCTCCCTTTTCCCTCAATCTCTTCTTGTCCTCCTTCTCGTTCTCTTTTGCTACTAACACTCGTTGTCACACTCGTTCTACTTCTCGGTGTCGCTGCTTTGTAGCCTGGGAATCTCATGCTGGCTTCAAAGGAAGGATTCCAGGAACTCCAGATCTGTTTCACTGTAGCCACTCACTTTCTCTTCTCACAGTCCAGACGTACATGGCTCTTGCAGAACCAGTGTGTATGTGACGCAGGTTGACATTCACTGTCATGAATCTTGCCCTGGAGGCAGAAATACGCGATTTTTCACTACACGGGCCATCTAGAAAGTCAAAACTGGCTATATTGTAACAACAGATTTGATGACTTTGTGGCTGTGCCAGTCAGTGACCACTCTACAGAGCTGCCTCCAGGGAAAGATTCATGACAATAAATGCCAACCTGCGTGTGTGACATCAAAGGAGTGTACAAAAAGAGAGCGTGACATGGATTCACTATGTGATAGTGATCACTGCATCTTGTGGAAAAGGTCATTCTGTGCAGGCTGGATATAAATCTCTTTCTCCCATAGTGCCCTAACCTATCTTTACCTTTGCCCCCTCACAGAGTGGCGCCAGGGCAGAGGTCAGCGTACGATCCTGATGGATGAAGACCTCTCTACCAAGATTGAGAGCGACTGGAAGAGACTCAACATGCTTGCTCACTACCAGGTACACGCATAACTATCTAGAACAGTTAACCCACTGTTCCTAGGCCGTCATTGAAAATAAGAATTTGTTCTTAACTGACTTGCCTAGTTAAATAAAGGTGTGTGTATGTGTATATACGGTATATATATATTTTTTTCCCCCTTTTTTTTTTACACACACATCTACACTCTGGCTTACGACCAGTTACATGCATCACTATCTAGAACACAAATATCTATATTACCAGGTACATGCATCACTATCTAGAACACAAATATCTATACTACCAGGTACATGCATCACTATCTAGAACACAAATGTCTATACTACCAGGTACATGCATCACTATCTAGAACACAAATAGCTATACTACCAGGTACATGCATCACTATCTAGAACATACATATCTATACTACAAGGGACATGCATCACTATCTAGAACATACATATCTATACTACCAGGTACATGCATCACTATCTAGAACACAAATGTCTATACTACCAGGTACATGCATCACTATCTAGAACACAAAAATCTATACTACCAGGGACATGCATCACTATCTAGAACACAAATATCTATACTACCAGGTACATGCATCACTATCTAGAACATACATATCTATACTACAAGGGACATGCATATCTACAGGTGGAGTCATACCCATGTTCACTCAGGACGGAGAGGGTACACCCTAGAAGTATAATTCATTGTATTTCTATAGGGTACACTAATCCGTAGTGGAGAAGATTGAAGATAACTCCCAATACGCTGTACAGAAGGGACTGGGGATTTGCTAGTGTACCAACAAAGCTTGTTTGAGACGAGCAAAATGGATGAATGGAATGAACTGTAGTTTGTTTTCCCCTCCAGTGTGTATTTGCAATATCAAAACT
Source organism: Salvelinus fontinalis (assembly GCF_029448725.1). NCBI lineage: Eukaryota > Metazoa > Chordata > Actinopteri > Salmoniformes > Salmonidae > Salvelinus > Salvelinus fontinalis. The sequence continues at coordinate 153,979 of NW_026600417.1, read as the reverse complement.
AAACTATTCCCTCATAGTGTATAATACAGTGTGGTGCACATGTTTCCATGTAAATATTATGCTGCATAGTGTTCAGTTAGAGGTAAACCCATGGTTCAGATTAGGCTCTAACCATTAGACTATCCACTTCCAGGTAAATACATGTTTGTGATGATTGACTTCCAGGTACTACCATAATGTAGACGGTACACTAGATACATTCATATTGCACACTCACTCACAGGTAAACTCACTCCACCTGAGTGTCATTCCATTTCCAGGTAAACTTTTGCAGCTAATCAGCCAGTCAAAATGCTGGCTCAACCTCATAAATGTTTCATCAAATAGATTACCCTGTAAAGGTCTCTTTGCAAAACACACACACACACACACACACACACACACACACACACACACACACACACACACACACACACACACACACACACACACACACACACACACACACACACACACACCACACCACTCACGGCTCTTTTCTCATATAGACCTCCTGATCTCATCAGACAGAGCCGGAGGGAGATTTGTGTTTTGAGTTTGTTTATTTGTTTAACTGATTCTATCTGTACCGCCTGCCTCACCATATCTCCCTCCTCCCTCGCTTCTCCAGCCTTCTGAGTTCAGGAGTCATCAGCCGCTCTCTTTGTTGTTTCTGTTTCCAAACGCCGCCATTCGACAGACAGCTCTTTTACCCACTACCACATGTATTTCCCCCCAAACACTGAAGGAAACAGAAACTCATTCAAAATCTGACTTTGATTAGAACTCTGCAAGTCAGAGTTGACGGTAGGAAAGCACCTAAACTAGTACTATAAGAGGAAAAGTACCAAAGAGACTAGAGGCTTCACAAGATGTCTACGCACGCAACCTGACAGTATTGCACACGTGTTGTGTCCGATCATGTTGGTTTAGGTTGTTGATGCCTAGGACTGATGATGCCGTTGGATCAGTGAGGCAGAATGTTTTTCAGAGTCGTGTATCAGTCCGTTTCAATAACGTCTGATGGCCGCAGACAAAGGGAAGAGGAAGAAGAGGCAGAATTCTGTTTTAGCAGGCTTAAAAGCCTCTGCCAAGCTATTGAATGAACACACACATCCTTTGACAGTTCTAAATGGACTATGTTGATTTCTCCAGCCAATAGACTAATAGATGGCGCCGAAGAACATGGCTGATGTTTTACATTCTCCCAACCAATTGTGCTATTTTTTTTAATTTTTTGCGTAACTTATTTTTTTACTTATTGTCTATGTTGCTGCTACGTCTCTTATGACCGAAAATAACTTCTGGACATCAGAGAAGCAACTACTCACCACGGACTGGAAGAAACGTTATACTTTCACGAGTCCGACGAGAAGGAAATCCTGCTTTCACTGGAACAGGCCCAGATCCACGCCTTTTGCATGAAGAAAAGACGCCGGAAAAGGGGACGCAGATCGGGGATCCTTCTGAGAAGCCGGAGGCGAGCGAGTAAACTCCCAATGCCTTCCAGTCTCCTTGCTAACGTGCAATCGTTAGAAAATAAAATGGATGACCTATTATTATGATTATCCAACGGGACATTAAATACTGTAACATCTTATGTTTCACTGAGACGTGGCTGAACGAAGAAATGGACAATATAGAGCTGACGGGATTTTCCATGCACCGGCAAAACAGAGACGCTACCTCTGGTAAGACGAGGGGTGGGAGTGTGTGTCTTTTTGTCAATAACAGCTGGTGTGCGATGTGTAATATTCAAGAAGTCTTGAGGTATTGCTCGCCTGAGGTAGAGTACCTTATGATAAGTTGTCGACCACACTATCTACCAAGAGAGTTCTTATCTGTATTATTTGTAGCCATCTATTTACCACCACAAAGCAAAGCTAGCACTAAGACCGCTCTCAACCAACTCTATAAGGCCATAAGCAAATAATAAAATGCTCACCCAGAAGCGGCGCTCCTAGTGGCCGGAGACTTTAATGCAGGCAAACTTAAATCAGTTTTACCAATTTTTTACCAGCATGTCACATGTGCAACCAGGGAAAAAAAATCCTAGACCACCTTTACTCCACACACAGAGATTCATACAAAGCTCTCCCCCGCCCTCCATTTGGCAAATCTGACCACAATTCTATCCTTCTGATTCCTGCTTACAAGCAAAAACTAAAGCAGGAAGTACCAGTGACTCGCTCAATACGGAAGTGGTCAGATGACGTGGATGCTACACTACAGGACTGTTTTGCTAGCACAGACTGGAATATGTTCCGGGATTCATCCAATGACATAGAGGAATACAACATTCGCATCGAGCTAAAGGCTAGAGCTGCCGCTTTCAAGGAGCGGGAGACTAATCCGGACGCTTATAAGAAATCCCGCTATGCCCTCAGACGAACCATCAAACAAGCAAAGCATCAATACAGGATTAAGATTGAATCCTACTACACCGGCTCTGACGCTCGTCGGCTGTGGCAGGGCTTGAAACTATTATGGACTACAAAGGGAAACCCAGACGCGAGCTGCCCAGTGACGCGAGCCTACCAGACGAGCTAAATGCCTTTTATGCTTGCTTCGAGGCAATCAACACTGAAGCATGCATGAGAGCACCAGCTGTTCTGGTTGACTGCGTGATAACCTTCTCGGTAGCCGATGTGAACAAAACCTTTAAACAGGTCAACATTCACAAAGCCGCTGTGCCAGACGGATTACCAGGACGTGTACTCAAATCATGCGTGGACCAACTGTCAAGTGTCTTCACTGACATTTTCAACCTCTCCCTGACTGAGTCTGTAATACCTACGTGTTTCAAGTAGACCACCATAGTCCCTGTGCCCAAGGAAACGGAGGTAACCTGCCTAATTGATTACCGCCCCATGGCACTCACGTCGGTAGCCATGAAGTGCTTTGAAAGGCTGGTCATGGCTCACATCAACAGCATCCTCCTGGACACCCTAGACCCACTCCAATTTGCATACCGCCCCAACAGATCCACAGATGACATAATCTCAATCGCACTCCACAAGCCCTTTCTCACCTGGACAAAAGGAACACCTATGTGAGAATGCTGTTCATCGACTACAGCGCAGCGTTCAACACCATAGTGCCCACGAAGCTCACCACTAAGCTAAGAACTCTGGGACTAAACACCTCCAACTGGATCCTGGACTTCCTGATGTGCCGTCCTCAGGTGGTAAGAGTAGGCAACAATACGTCTTCCACGCTGATCCTTAACACTGGGGCCCCTCAGGGGTGTGTACTTAGTCCCCTTCTGTATTCCTTGTTCACCCATGACTGCGTGGCCAAACACGACTCCAACACCATCATTAAGTTTGCTGACGACACAACAGTGATCACCGACAACGATGAGACGGCCTATAGGGAGGAGGTCAGAGAACTGTCAGTGTGGTGTCAGGACAACAACCTCTCCCTCAATGTGAGCAAGACAAAGGAGCTGATCGTGGACTACAGGAAAAGGTGGGCCGAACAGGCCCTCATTAACATCGACGGGGCTGTAGTGGAGCAGGTCGAGAGTTTCAAGTTCCTTGGTGTCCACATCACCAACGAACTATCATGGTCCAAACATACCAAGACAGTCGTGAAGAGGGTACGACAAAACCTTTTCCCCGTCGGCATCTAACCGTAAGGCGCTACAGAGGGTAGTGCAAATGGCCCAGTACATCACTGGGGCCAAGCTTCCTGCCATCCAGGACCTATATAATAGGCTGTGTCAAAATGGAAAGCCCATAAAATTGTCAGACTCCAGCCATCCAAGTTATAGACTGTTTTCTCTGCTACCGCACGACAAGCGGTACCAGAGCGCCAAGTCCAGGACCAAAAGGCTCCTCAACAGCTTCTACCCCCAAGCCATAGACTGCTGACACAATTCATAATTATCTATTTACATTGACCCCCCCCCCCCCCCCTTGTACACTGCTGCTACTCGCTGTTTGTTTGTTACCTTTGCATAGTCACTTCGCCCCCACCTAGATGTACATATTACCTCAACTAGCCTTTACCCCCGCACACTGACTCGGTACCGGTGCCCCCTGTATATAGCCTCGTTATTCTTATTGTGTTACTCTTTATTATTACTTTGTATTTTAGTCTACTTGGTAAATATTTTCTTCTTCTTGAACTACACTATTGGTTAAGGGCTTGTAAGTAAGCATTTCAACGGTAAAGTCTACACTTGTTGTAGTCGGTGCATGTGGCAAATAAAGTTTGATTTTGATTTGATGTTGTGAGCAAAAGAGCAAGGTCGGTTTTAGATCTCAAAACAGTAATTAGAGTAAAAACATAAATGGATGTTCAGTTTGAAATCCCCTACAAAGGTAGAAATATATTGAGTGATTGTTATCTTCAGATGCAGCATCCTTTCATGTAGACACAGTACAATCAGGGTAGATCAGGACCCTAAGACAGTACAATCAGAGTTGATCAGGACCCTAAGACAGTACAATCAGGGTTTATCAGGACCCTACGACAGTACAATCAGGGTTGATCAGGACCCTAAGACAGTACAATCAGGGTAGATCAGGACCCTAAGACAGTACAATCAGGGTAGATCAGGACCCTAAGACAGTACAATCAGGGTAGATCAGGACCCTAAGACAGTACAATCAGGGTTGATCAGGACCCTAAGACAGTACAATCAGGGTAGATCAGGACCCTAAGACAGTACAATCAGGGTTGATCAGGACCCTAAGACAGTACAATCAGGGTTGATCAGGACCCTAAGACAGTACAATCAGGGTTGATCAGGACGCTAAGACAGTACAATCAGGGTAGATCAGGACCCTAAGACAGTACAATCAGGGTTGATCAGGACCCTAAGACAGTACAATCAGGGTAGATCAGGACCCTAAGACAGTACAATCAGGGTTGATCAGGACCCTAAGACAGTACAATCAGGGTTGATCAGGACCCTAAGACAGTACAATCAGGGTTGATCAGGACGCTAAGACAGTACAATCAGGGTTGATCAGGACCCTAAGACAGTACAATCAGGGTTGATCAGGACCCTAAGACAGTACAATCAGGGTTGATCAGGACCCTAAGAATGTACAATCAGGGTTGATCAGGACCCTAAGACAGTACAATCAGGGTTGATCAGGATCCTAAGACAGTACAATCAGGGTTGATCAGGACCCTAAGACAGTACAATCAGGGTAGATCAGGACCCTAAGACAGTACAATCAGGGTTGATCAGGACCCTAAGACAGTACAATCAAGGTTGATCAGGACCCTAAGACAGTACAATCAGGGTTGATCAGGACGCTAAGACAGTACAATCAGGATTGATCAGGACCCTAAGACAGTACAATCAGGGTTGATCAGGACCCTAAGACAGTACAATCAGGGTTGATCAGGACCCTAAGACAGTACAATCAGGGTTGATCAGGACCCTAAGACAGTACAATCAGGATTGATCAGGACCCTAAGACAGTACAATCAGGGTTGATCAGGATCCTAAGACAGTACAATCAGGGTTGATCAGGATCCTAAGACAGTACAATCAGGGTAGATCAGGACCCTAAGACAGTACAATCAGGGTTGATCAGGACCCTAAGACAGTACAATCAGGGTTGATCAGGACCCTAAGACAGTACAATCAGGGTTGATCAGGACGCTAAGACAGTACAATCAGGGTTGATCAGGACCCTAAGACAGTACAATCAGGGTTGATCAGGACCCTAAGACAGTACAATCAGGGTTGATCAGGACCCTAAGACAGTACAATCAGGGTTGCAAAATTCCTGCAACTTTCCCCAAATTCCCTGGTTTCCCAGAAATCCAGGTTGGAGGATTCCTGGATTCCCTCATAATTTCAAGAATCTTCCAACCAGGATTTCTGGAAAACTGGGGAATTTGGGGAAATTTACAGGAAATGTGCAACCCTAGATACAATGGTTTTAGTGTTTGAATCTTCTATTGTAGGATTACAGCTTACATTCAGGCAATAGAATATCATAGTATAGAATAGAAAACAGCATTGTCCAAGAAAAACAAAATGTTCATTTCGAAGAAGTGAACTCTGTTTATTCTATTTCTATAGCTACAGCACATTCATTAGAGGAACTGAAAATACCCTCCATACACCGTTCAGAAAACATTTGAAAAGGGCAGATGTCTCACCCGACTATATCATTGCTCCTATCCCCCTGTAGAACCAGCAGTGATGACGATCAGTAGAGAGACTATTGCTTTTGTAGTCATGACTTTCTCCCTCCTCTCTGCCTTATTGGCTCTGACCTCGTGACCTGTTACCCCTGTAATAGACTGGGCCTGTCAGAGCACATCCAGGTCATTACAGAGGATCAGGGCCTGACTGACTAGACACCCCAGAAGTAATCAGCCGAGGGAGGGAGGGAGGGAGTGTGGATTAGAGGCAGGGAGATGACCAACAAAGGGCAGGCGGTCGTAACGCCATGGCAACTCTCTGTCTGAGCAGAGGAGAGGAGTTAAGATCTGATGTGCTCCACTCAGATGTCCATCTGTCTTCACATTCATAGGGAGTTTTACACACTAGAACACAGGCATTAGCATAGGTGGACACACATGCTCAGAACACACACATACAGTATGTCCAGCTCCATTCCAGACATGGACAACATGACACTTCCTAAATATGCAAACACACACACAAACCTTCACCTGGACAAGCCAGTCATATGTACACCTGCCACGCATGAACAGACAGTGACAGACAGACAGACAGACAACCCCATTATGACAAATCCTGCTGATTGGTACATTCCCTTCTTGGCAAGCGTCCCTCCAGCGAGTCGGAATGATGGACCGGTGGAAATAGGAATGGAGCGACGTTCGCTTGTTCCTTATGGTGTAAATAATGTGGACACCTAAGCCAGCAGCCCTCCAAATGAGCTTTCCGGGGGGGGGGGGGGGTCTGCCCGCCACATGACGCTTAAATTAAATGTCACGGCGGCGAGTGGGATGTCGTGGGTGTGGTGGTCGAGACAGCGAGGTAGAATGGATTAGAAGCCTGATTGGAAACCGGAATGAGATAATGAAGACAGAAGTTAATTCAGTTTTCAGCTGGGGAGGGGAAGGAGGGGGAAGGCTGGGTGCGTTCTCCTTGACAAGAAAACAGACTCAGACACTCAAAGCCTGTTAGAGGGAGCGAGGGAGGAGGGAGGAGAGGGAGCGAGGAGAGAGGGAGGTAAGGAGGAAAGGAGGGGGACTGGAAACATCCCGCAGATTCACACTCAGTCAGCCCACTCCAAAACGTTCCTCTCATCGTTTTACCAAGCTAACATTAGATGACGCTATATTTCTGTGATGTATTACCTAGCGGCGATTATCTTCTGTCTACATCAGTCCTTTGTTCACTTTTGGTCCAACAGGTCAGTTTATATGACGTAGATTTTGTACAACACCATGGTTAGTGGAAAAGGTTACCCACTTATATATTATGAATGTTTTGCTGACCTAGTAAAACATGAATATCATTGATTACTGTCGACTTTGGTCAGACAGATTTCCCCTCTTGACAGGCTCCAGAAGTCCCACGTCTGTCTTGTTATAATGGTTATAATGTAATACAGAAATATGGAATATAGAATGGGATCAAAGCGCACTCTGAATGGAATTAGACTCTGCTAACTGTCATCCTAATGGGTTCTTATGAAAACAGCACAGACCCATTCCCCCTCCTAGATATAGAGGAACTATTCTAATTCTATTTCTATCCCCCCTTTGTACAGTTAGCATAGAACCCATTCTCTTTTGGTTGAAACTAAAGTTCCAAAGCCCTGTCTGCTAAAATAGAAGTTTGTATGCCCTCACTGTACTGTAAGTCACTTTGGATAAAGCATCTGCTAAATAGCATATATTAAATATGTATATATTATATTATTTGCAGAAGGGAGAATCACATTGTAGCCCTGAGCATTGCTCTGATATATGATCAGGCCATCCCATCAGTTTACTGAGAGCAACAGTCTCTCTTCTCCTCTTCCTAAACCACCCAGACCCACCTGTCATCTCACATCCCCCCTCTCCTCCTCCCTCCCAATATTACAACCCCAAACACACACACCATTATATTAACTAGTAAACATGTAGGATTACTGCTTAGGGACCATGTTGTAGAGTTAGAGGGGGGTAGTTGGATCCCTGTGGAATCTCCCTGAACCCTCCCATAGGTGTCGCCTGTCATAATACTAACACATTATGCACCAGGAGCGGATTGGGGAGCGGGTGAAATAATGCTATGATGTAATAATGGAACCCCAAACACACACCTGAGACCCTTAGCACTGCACCCCTATTCCCCATACACACCCCTCCCACTCTATTAAAGAGATCACTTCTTCAATTAACCCTGCCTTAGGCGGCGGGGCTCGCTGGAGAAATTATGCAGAGTGTGTGTGTTTGCATACATGTACGTGTGTTTGTGCACGGCTGGGATCAGCCTCTCTCCCAGTTGTGTTAATTGAATCAATTTCGGTTGTGTTGAAAAGTAGGAGCCCATCTCTCTTTCTCTGTCATTCTCTCTCTCACACGTATTATTGAAATGGGAGGCTGAGACGTATCATCTCACACATAGTGATATACATCACCCCCGTTCACTACCACAAATCATATGTGTATGGGCTGATTAGATCACACAGGCTAATCACAAAGGCTTCCTGAGCATCCAATCATAGCTGTTATAGATGGAGGATAAACACATGATGACGTGTGGATGGTGATTTGTATGGTGATCCAGGGTTTAGTGGCTGAGTGCCACATCTCTCTTCATTGGGGATTGTTATGTATTCAGAATGCACTTGGCAGAATCAGAATGCACTCATTGAGGATGGTGATTAGTCATTCTGCTCTCTCTCGCTCTCTTTCTCTCGCTCTCTCGCTGTCTCTCTCTCTCCGTCTCTCTCGCTCTCACTCTCTCCCCTCCTCACTCTCACTCTCTCCCCTCCTCTCCCTCTCTCTCTCTCCCCTCTCTCTCTCTCTCCCCTCTCTCTCTCTCCCCTCTCTCTCTCTCTCTCTCCTCCTCTCTCTCTCTCCCCCTCTCTCTCTCTCTCTCTCTCTCTCTCCCCTCTCTCTCTATCTCTCTCTCTCTCCCCCCTCCTCTCTCTCTCTCTCCCATCCTCTCTCTCTCTCTCCCCTCCTCTCTCTCTCTCCCCCCTCCTCTCTCTCTCTCTCTCTCCCCTCCTCTCTCTCTCTCTCCCCTCCTCTCTCTCTCTCTCTCCCGCTCTCTGCAGGTGCCTGATAACTCTGTGATGGCCCTGGTCCCCAAGCAGGTGACGGCCTACAACTCGGTCAACAACTCAACTGTGTCCAGAACCTCAGCCAGTAAATACGGTATGGCTAATGTGACAGTGTGTGTGTGTGTGTGTGTGTGTGTGTGTGTGTGTGTGTGTGTGAGAGAGAGAGAGGAGCACATTTCCGGCACATTTCCAGATTTCTTTGCTGGATAGGAGTGTCCTCCTGGAACTAAAACAATTATGCCCCCCCCCCTCCATCTCCCAGCACTCTGTGTGCCTGAGAGTTAAACAGGAAGAACGGTGTCCTTCTCATTGGAGTGGGATCCATAGTCAGAGTCAGCACACACACACTCACATGCACACACAAACACACATCAGCACACACACAGACGTTCACACCTACACACACACTGGGTATTCCCTGTTGCGAATGCACAAGCTCCATTGCCAGAATTTTAATTAAAAAACGTGGCTAAACAGCACCTTCTCCCTCTAAATCTTCACCACAGAAACCAACACAGACTTCTCCTGCACACACTGTTCATCCCTCAAACTAACTGAGCTCCATATGTCACTAACAGATGTAAAGGCTCTGTTAACAATACCTGAACACATAGTAAAGTCTTCCATACATTAGCCACTGTTAACAATACCTGAACACATAGTAAAGTCTTTCATACATTAGCCACTGTTAACAATACCTGAACACATAGTAAAGTCTTCCATACATTAGCCACTGTTAACAATACCTGAACACATAGTAAAGTCTTCCATACATTAGCCACTGTTAACAATACCTGAACACATAGTAAAGTCTTCCATACATTAGCCACTGTCAACAATACCTGAACACATAGTAAAGTCTTCCATACATTAGCCACTGTCAACAATACCTGAACACATAGTAAAGTCTTCCATACATTAGCCACTGTTAACAATACCTGAACACATAGTAAAGTCTTCCATACATTAGTCACTGTTAACAATACCTGAACACATAGTAAAGTCTTCCATACATTAGCCACTATGTGCTGTCACACCTTAGTAATAGTGACAAAGCCCCAGAGGAGAAGAGGGACAGAACTGAGCCCAGGAGACAGGATAACAAGATTAGAGAGCAGGGAATTTAACAGACTAACAAAGAGAGGGAAGAGAAGGAGTGCATTTGCAGTTTGCACTTTCCTCCCCCCTGGGACTGGAGATTCGTGTCCCAAATAGCACCCTACTCCCTAAATAGTGCACTACTTTGGACCAGAGCCCCATGTGGAATATGGTGAACTACATAATAGAGTAATAGGGAATAGAGTACCATTTGGGATGCAGACAGACAGTGTCCCATCCAGCAGTGACTGTCTTGGTCTGGCCCTGTGTTCTCTTGAACCTGAGAAGAAGCCATCAAATCAAACCCTGATCAAAGGCAGCGCTGCCCGGACTCAAACACTCCAGACACATCAAATTACGGCTTTATTAGCCAGCTAGCACCTCATCTCCATACGCCATCTCACCGCCTCGCCTCCGTTCCTCCACTCAAAATAGACCAAAGAAAAAGGAGGGTGAGTGTGAAAGAGAAAGAGAAAGGGGACAGGACGGAGATAGAGAGAGAGATGGAGGAAGACAGAATGTCACACATCTCTTGACTTAGTTGGGGAATTGACTTCAAACGATGCCAGAGCCACTTGAGACACGGGGGGGGGGGGGGGGGGGGGGGGGCTTTGAATTGGACTGATCACAATGGAGAAGCACTGAGGAGAAGAGAGGATGATTCTAATGGAGCCAAAGGAGAGGGAGAGGGAGGGAGAAAGTTAGTAAGAGAAAATGAGGAAGGTGGAGAGGAGGAAATAAGGAGGGATGATGAAGAAGAAGAGGGGTAAAGAGAAAGATGAAGAGGAACAGGGAGGGAGAAAGATGAAGAGGAAGTAGGGGAGAGAGGGATGGAAGGAGAAGGCAGAAAGTGATGGAGTGAGATGAAGTGCGTAGGAAAGGGATTTAGAGAGAGGGAGCGAAAGAGAGAGAGAGAGGGTGCCAGCTTCCTTTCTTAATCAAAACTCCTGTGTGATATGTCAGTATGGTAGTATTTCAGTACGGACTGTGTGTGTGTGTGGAGCGCCCCTTCTAGGCACTCCTTCTACTCCACCGAACGTGTCATCACGCCCTATTACACCAGCACACTCGATAACACTCTGGAAGACAACCACCACTTTATTAAGACACACACACACACGCACACGCACACACACTCCAATCAATCCAAATCACTCAAGTTCCATGAGTCAATATGCGCACACACACAGATACACACACACCACACACACACACACACACACACACACACACACACACACACACACACACACACACACACACACACACACACACACACACACACACACACACACACACCTTTACCTGCTTTCTCTCTCTAGTACTTGACCCCTCCCTCTCTCTCCTCTCTTCCTCTCTCCCTCCATCATTCACTCTTCCTGCGTTTCTCTCTGAAAGGACAAATTGATTTCTGCAGCATCTGCCTTGGCAAAAACACACTATTTCCCCGTCCTCTCCCTCGACCAACAGTCCTACTGATCAATTCTTTATTTCCCCGTACTCTCCCTCGACCAACAGTCCTACTGATCAATTCTTTATTTCCCCGTCCTCTCCCTCGACCAACAGTCCTACTGATCAATTATTTTCACACTGTGTAAACATTCATTGAGCCGGAGTGTTTTTAAATGTCATCGCCACTCTCGTCAAATGGGGAGGGCATATGAATATTTCATCTCGCCATACACCTGTTCGATTTTGTGTCCGTGAGTTGTGCAAAGGCGATTTCTACCTCCCAAGAGAAAAAGATGGCATGAAAAATGAACCACGTGCATGCTGTTGTAAAAGTTGTAATGTCCAATCTCAAAGGCTCGGTAGCTTGAAGCTCCTAACTGAACCCAGACAAACTACTGGAGCTTTGACTTATTTGACTTTGTATCCTTTAGAATACCTGTGTAGTATCCTTTAGAATACCTGTGTAGTATCCTTTAGAATACCTGTGTAGTATCCTTTAGAATACCTGTGTAGTATCCTTTAGAATACCTGTGTAGTATCCTTTAGAATACCTGTGTAGTATCCTTTAGAATACCTGTGTAGTATCCTTTAGAATACCTGTGTAGTATCCTTTAGAATACCTGTGTAGTATCCTTTAGAATACCTGTGTAGTATCCTTTAGAATACCTGTGTAGTATCCTTTAGAATACCTGTGTAGTTTGGCTTGACCCCCCTGTATTTTGTTTTGTCTGTCTTTGGTTTGTGTTGCGTCTGTCTTTTTTGTGTTTTGTCTATGTTGTCGTCTCTGACCATTTTCACTCGATCGTGGCGACCTGAACAGTACTGTGCTGGCTCAGATGTTTTCTTTACACATCCCCTCTGTTAGGTGTGTTGTCTCTCTATACTCTGCACCATATCCGCGGGAAGTAGGGAGGCTGAGGGTGCTGTAACACCTGCTAATAATACAAACTAATTCAACTCCTGTATTAGCAGACCGATACAGCCGTCTGTAACGCAGACCTCAAACAATATTTCACCAAGATGTTATTGTTTTTTGCCACCACGTTTGGTGAAAGAAACGCAGCACCCCCACCCCCAAACATCTTCCCGCGGCTACAACCTCTATATTGTGTCTGTGTTGATCATGTTATATGATGTTATTCATGTTATTCCATAGTCTGCTACAGTATGTCCATTGGTTCCTGCTTCATCTCTGTGTCATATCC